>NC_143179.1:14860984-15164015 GCF_047325235.1 Durio zibethinus
GCTTTTGGCATAAGATCATGAAATGAAAAAGCTACTAGACAAGTAAGTTTTTTACTAATTAATTTTTTTCTCATCCTTAAGTGAAATAGCACTTATATATATCTTATACATTTTCATACAATTGGGTAAGTGATCTTTAAAGAACCTAAAAAATGGCATGAGTAGAATATCAACCTCAATTTCTTCTTGAATGCACTATTCTTTTATCTTCTATCATCAATTTTTCTAGCCTTAAACTTATCTTCTACCTCCACTATCTCTTCCTCTGTAACTTTTACAAAATGCGATGTCTTCAACATAAAGAGTTTATCATCATCATCAAACCATATCAAATTTTTCTCTTTTAATGATCACTTAAAGTGCACTCTTTCTTATCCACCTAACTAAAATTTATCTCTATAGTACTAGGCATAAAATCTAAAAGGCAAGTATTTAAGGTATGTCTATATTGACTATATTGCCCAAAAGTCCTTATGAATGCCTCTTATTGGTCTTGGATAATTTTTTTCATAGTTTAAAGTCCTTCAATCAGCATTTCCTCAAAGGATAGTTTCTTTTCTTGTATGGGAGGTGATAGTAAATATAGTGTTAATGAAAAGTAATGTAAAGATGAATGGTGTTGTGATGGAAAAAAATGTTTCTATAATGAAACATAGTGTGGTCCTTGAGGAATTTACAGTAATGGTGGAGAATATTGAGGTGGTAGAGGGTGTTGTGGAAATGAATGCTCAGTAGGATAAATCAAGGTGTACTTAGGTGGTAAACTAAAAGAATGTCCCAGACTAGTATCCAACATGATCTTCGAATAACTTTTCCAAGTTTGAGTAGTGTAGGTGTTTATGTAAAATTGGAATTGATGATTAAGTGTACACCTACCATTAGGGTAAATTCCATCATAAACTTAACCATTATCATGTGTGCATGGAAAATTATAGATAAAAGTAGGCTTCAGATCATTTATAGCTTTAATGACCTTTACTTGACTTTTTAGAAGGTCTAAAGTTTTGAATAAAGATTTAAAGGCTAACTTTTTTTTGGCTTGGTCTTCCTTACTAAGCCATGATTTGAAGTAGTTATTGAAATAATAAGGTCTAGCAAGGTCCACATGATGCTTGGCTATCTTATAAAGATTGGGATCCCTCATGAAAAGTAGCTTAACACCTTAACAAAAACCTATGCAAAGAATGTTACTTTGTAAACAACCTAAAGACACAAAAATAAAGCAAGTTTGAAACTAGCCTAACAAAAGTACACTAAAAGTAAAACAATCTATAGAAGAGCATGGTGAAGCATGATATTAGCCTAAGACTCTTGAATCCTAATCTTCAACAACAATGTCAAAAACTTGATTAGGAAAATCTGTAAGTGCACAGGCCGTACAAGCAATAATAATAACCTTTCAGTCAAGATATCATCCCACAGATATTAGGTAAAGAAATTCTTAAAATATGTACCTATTATCCCCATACCTTTCTAATGTTGGCTCAATCAAGCAAAGAACAATATAGCATTAAACTAACTAAAAAAAAAATAAAATCAAACAAAACATGTAACATAAGTATAGTATAATGTAAAATTACAAAATGTAAACTAAGTAAAATTAAGTGCAAAAGCAGTAGGTAAATTGAAATGAAATGAACTAAACATGATTTAAAGTAAAAACATATTTGAAATTCAAGCAATGAAACAAAATTGCAAAATCTAAGTTGGAACGTGAAAATTGAGAGTATAGCAAAATCTGGAAACAACATAATCAAGCTATAAATCTTAACTTAAATTGTGTAAAATTGCATGAACAAGTACTAGAAATTGAAAGAACTATAAGAGAAATAGATTTAAAGAACAAGAATTGAAAAGGAAATGCAAAATTAACAAAAAAAAGTTGAAAAAGTAAAACTGAGTTGAGCTAGTAACTACCATGTCAATACAATTAAAAATAAGAAATTTTTTGAAAAAATGAACTTGAACCAAGCTAGTATATCATTCATCAATAAGTTTACTATAAAATTCAACAAAAAATTCATGGCCAAATAAAGAAAAACCAGTTTAACAAATTAGCAAATCAAGATCTATTCAAAATTAAAAAAAAAGTAGTAAATGAACAAATTGTCCAAATAGCTATCAAAGTCATGCAATAAATTGCAACAAAATGAAAATAAGCAAGATGAAAACTAAAATGGAAAAGGTTAATCATTGAAAAAAGCAAACAAATTGCCAAGAGGAAAGAAGAATGCTCAAGCTTGGATCGCATGAACTAAATCTCACCTACTCCCGTTTCAACTGAAAATTACATTAATTAACTGTATTGATTGGGAATGAATTTGATACTAATTTTCCACTATGTTAAAGCTTGATGAGTTACAAAAATGTGAAAGAAAAATTAAAGAAAAAACAAGTACAAAATGATTGATTTTTGAAGAAAACACTGCAACTTGGTCAAGTGCAAAAATGCAAAATTAAAATTGAGATCAATGAAAAAACTTAAGGATTTGAGCTAGAAATCAATAAAATTTGTGAATTTCATTGCCAAGATAATAAAGAACACTAAAAAATACTTCAGGAAATGTAAAATTAGAATGAAAATCAATAGAAAAACATGAAAATCAATAGCTATTTAGTTACTAGGAAAGTAAAATGCAGTAAATGAAAATGCAAAAACTAAAGAAAAAAAAATTCTAAGCTAAAGTCTTCCTAAAATGGTCGGCTCTCTCCTATTTATAGGCAGGTGAGTGGTGAATTAAGCCCTAAAAAATCTTTCCAAAATATCTACAAATGAATGATTTTCTAAAGCCTTCTTTCTTTCTTGTTTCATTGGGTTGCACGTTGGTTGTAGTGCCTCATTCCTTAGCAGTTTGCAACTTCTTCTTTCATGTGTATTTATTGAACTAAGAAATCAATTTAATGGCCAATCACATCAATTTAAAATGCCAACTCATCTCTTCTTTTGGTCTTCATTTGAATTCTAGCTTTAGTACCAAATGCACAAATGCAACTTAAGCTCATCCCATGCACGTTAATGTGGTTTTTTTTCCTTGTTGTCGTTTCTTGCATGTTTCATGAATTCATTTATGTTTTCTTTTTTGCTATAAAAATTTCAAACATTACATGAACTCATTTAACGTACAATTCACTAGAAGAACTATGAAAGTAATACTAAAAAATTAAGAAAGATTAAGAAAAAATCCCTTAAAATTAACATATTTTAATGACATTAGTTTAAGCTATTTTCACAATTTGAACAAAAAATTGTCCAAATTGTATCCAAATTGACAAAAATTTCTTATTTTCTCTATTGTTACCTACACATAAGTCAAATGTGCATTATGAGTATTTTTGCCAAGAATCTAAAAAAAAAGCCAAAATATAAAGAAAATTACACTAAAAATAAGCATGAAAATACTAAAATTTTAGTACAATCACCTATGTCTTATGGCTTTTAAAGAACTCAAGATAACTTTCAATTCTAGTGATGATTTCATACTCATTCGATGAAGTACAAAATGCCTTGGATGATTTAGCCATGGAATTTGGGACAATGAACATAAAGTATAAGAAAATGATTTGTAAATTGAAAGTAGAAAATAAATTTTTGACTAAGACAAAAAAAATGAATTAGAAAAGGATATTGATGTTTTGAAATATAATATTGATGATTTAATTAAAAAGAATCCAAATTTAGCAAACTTTTTTCTAGATTCTATATAGTGAATCAAAAGCCCAATTACATGTTTGAAACTCAATGAGCTATTTTTTGACAAAGATGGATTGTGTTACAATGGTAGTGATAAGAAAACTCATTTAAAGAATTTTCTTGTTAAAGTAAACGATTCAAGTAAAACATCTAGTACTTGTACGTATTGTCATAAATTGGGTCATTCTATGAAATATTATTTCTTCAAGAAAGTCACTAGTAGAGGTAAACTCATTACAAATATGGATTCAAAAAAGAGTTAGTGCATCTCAAGATGACATTACTAAGATGTAGTGGATTCCTAAAGGCGTAAGAATCGTGCATAATAACTCTCAATAACCCAAAAAATTTAGGTACCTAAAATCAAATTTTGATTGTGTATTTGTAGGTAGATGAGCATTGCTTAAAGGAAAATTCAAGCAAGAATAATCAATGGTACCTTGATGTGGATGCTCAAGACACATGATCAAGGATAATAGTTAATTCAAGAACTTAAAGCCCAAAGGTAGAGGGAATACTACATTTGGGGACAACTCCAAAAGTCAAATTGAGGGAATTGGTTCCATTTGTAACTATTTTTTTATTAATGTTGAAAATGTCTTGCTTGTGAAAGGTCTCAAACATAAGTTGCTTTGTATTAGTCAATTTAGTGATAAAGGTTTTAAAGTTTTCTTTGAATCCATGTGTTGTCAAGTGATTGATGCCAAGACTAACAAAGTTATTTTTATTGGACAACATTAAGAATATGTTTATATGGTATATTTAGATGATTTATCTTCTAAAAATGTATGCTTTATGGCTAATAAAAAAGATGGATATTGAATATGGCATAGAAGACTAAGGCTTACTAGCATGAATGTAATTTCAAAACTTGTACAAAATGAATTGGTAGTTGGTTTGCCTAAATTAAAATTTGAAAATGACAAAGTGTGTGATACAAGTGTTAAAAGAAAACATAGAAAAAACGCTTTAAAAAAAACACACATTTCTACTACTAAACCATTGCAAATGCGTTATATAGATGATTGCTACTTTTTAACCTAAAGTGTACAGAATAAAGTGTTTGAGTAGAGTATTATTCTCTTGAGGATTATATATAGGTGTTGACAACCAAATACCAAAATAATTCCTTCAAATTTATATTTAGACAAATCGAAAGTGGTTGGAGGTTGAAATGATAACAAAACAAAAGTGAAGTAAATATAAAGCTTGATTGCAATGCTAAACAAGATGAGAATTTGGTAGCAATGGTGGTGGTTGAATAGAGAAAGAAAAGAGAAAGGAAAGTTGGAACGAAATGTAAATAGAAATGAGAATAAAGAATTGAATACTTTTAAAAGAACTAGGATTGGCCAAACATAAAGAAAATAACGAGTGTAGCAAAGTACATAAAGCAAAATTGAATGCTTAAAGAGAACTTTAATAGTAAACTTGATTGCTTGAAAAGTAAATGAAGAAAGCTTTTAAATAAAAGTTAAAGTAGACTTGTATTAAAATAAAAAAGCTTGAGAAATACAAAAAAACTTTGGCTATTCTGTCACCCTAGTTGAATAAAGTAGAAAAATTACAAGAACTTTAAATAGAAAATGAAAACTAAAAAGAAAGAAAAGAAATAGAATGAAGTATCCTTTTCAAGTGATCTAAAATAATCTATTTATAGTAAACAACTTAGGCTAGAGGCGATGAACCTAAACACTTTTACTCTAGATTGAATGGATCATTTTGAAATGTGATCATTTTGAATTTGAATAGAAAAGTTGAATGGATGATGTTTCTTGTATAAGGTGGAGCTTGTGTGGCCAAATAGTTCTATTAGATTATTCCATTTGTGTCGCCCATGCTTAAGTGTCCATGATATGTCAACCACATTTTGAATTTTGAATGAGGATATCAAATATTTGGTTGGTTTTTGAAATTGATTGCATTTTCTTCTTGATTTGTTTCCTTAAGCTTCAAACTCTTTTAAATTTGAAAGAGTTTTCATGCATTTTTTCACTTTGGTTGAACATGCTAGCTTGCTATGTTGGGCTTCTTGGTTCGATTAAAATGTGGGCTGCATGTTGTCAACTTTGCATGATTTTTAAGCCCCTTCTTATATGCATGGCAAACGGGTCTTATAAGCTTTTCAAGCTTTGGTTGAATGTTGCTAATCACCTTTACATACATTATATAGTTCCCATGTATGGCTACCTTTCTTATCACTTTTGCACAGTTTGCATGATTTTTGCCATTTTGTCTAAATTGTCTAATTTCTTCATGTAACCTGAAAATAAAAAATTCAACACACTAAAGCCTAAAACGGAATGAATTCATAAAATTTTCAAATTTTAAAGGCAAAAGTAACCTATAAAAAACTATAATTTATGTAGTTATCAATAGATCCTTATGGTCTAACTAGAACAATGATTCTTGGAGGTAAGCAATATGGATTTGTCATTGTTGATAACTATACTAAATGTAAATGGGTTTTATTTTTGTCATTTAAAGATAGGGCCTTGGATAATTTCATCACTTTTTATAAACAATCCTAGATAAAAAGGATATTCAATTTCTAACATTAGAAGTTTTCATGGAAAAGAATTTGAAAATCTAAGGTTAAACAAATTTTATAGTAAAAATGGCATTAATCATAATTTTTTAGCTCCTAGAACTTCACAACAAAATAGAGTTATTTAAAGAAGAAATAGAACTATTAAGGAAATAGCTAGAGCTATTCTTTGTAAGAACAACTTACTAAGATTTTTTTGGGCCAAAGCTATAAATATTTTTTGTTATATTATTAATAGAGCTATGATTTGGTCAATTTTGAAAAAAAATCCCATATGAACTTTTTAAGGATAGAAAACCCAACATAAGGTACTTTCATCTTTTTAGTTATAAATGTTTGTTTTAAACAATGAAAAAGAAAACCTTGGTAAGTTTGATACAAAAAGATATGAAGTAATTTTTCTAGGCTATTCTTTGAATTCAAAAGCTTTAAGAGTATTTATTAAAAGAACAGTAATAGTAAAGGAGTCTGTTTATGTTATTTTTTATGAATCTAATCCACCAATAAGAAAGGAATCTTGTGATAATGATGACATAGGTATATTTCAAGAAGATGATGATGAGACATTGTGAAATAGTGAAAAAAATCATCAAGAAGAAGTTGCTCAACAAGAAGAAACTAAAGATGAAGAATTTCTAGAGCAACAAGTTCAAATAAAGCCTACATTTCCTAGAGAAAAAAGCTATGCCAAAGCTATGCCAAATGAGTAAAAACTAGATCATTTTATAATTTGTATAATTATGTAGCTCTTCTTTCCTAAATTGAATCCATAAATATAGATGAAGCCTTAAGAGATGATCATTGGATTTTAGCTATGCAATAAGAATTGAATAAATTTAAAAAAAGCCAAGTATGGAACTTAATACCTAGACCTATTGATCATCCTACTATAGGTACCAAATGGGTTTTTAGAAACAAAATGGATAAAAATGGCAATGTTGTTAGAAATAAAGCTAGGTTATGAGCCCAAAGGTATAGCCCAGAAAAAAGAATAGATTATGATTATACCTACGCTCTAATTACTAGTTTAGAAGCCATTAAGATGCTATTAGCATTTTTATATTTTAAAAATTTCAAACTCTTTCAAATGGATGTCAAAAGTGCTTTGCTAAATAGTTTTATGAATGAAAAGGTATATGTAGAACAACCTCTCGATTTTGAAAATCCATATTTTCCAAAACATGTGTTTAAATTAGCAAAAGCTTTATTTTGTTTAAAACAAGCTCTTAAAGCTTGGTATGAAATATTGTCAAAATTTTTTATTAAAAGTGGTTTCAAAAGAGGAGAGGTTGATACTACTATTTTTATTAAGGTGAAAGGCAAATATATTCTCATAGTACAAGTATATGTTAATAATATAATTTTTAGTGCTACTAATGACTTTCTTTATCAAGAATTTGATAAGACTATGCAAGGTATATTTGAAATTAGTATGATGGGAGAACTTACATTCTTCTTGGGATTACAAGTGAAGCAAACAAAAGATGGCACTTTCTCTAATTCAGCCAAATACATCAAAGACTTGTTCGAAATATTTGGAATGGAAAACTCAGAGCCATACTCAACTTTTATGAGCATTTCAACAAAGCTTGATAAGGATGAAGGAGGTAAAGGTGTGGATTCTAAATTATATAGGTCTATGATTTGTTTATTATGCTATCTTGTTGCACATAAACCCTATATAATGTTTAGTGGGTGTTTGTGTAATAGATTTCAATTATCTCTTAAAGAATTATATTTACTTGCCGTTAAATATTTATTTAGATACCTTAAAGACACTTCTAGTCTAGGTTTATAGTATCCAAAAGGATAGTATTTTACTTTGCATGCATATTCTGATGTGGATTTTAGTGGTTGTAATATGCATAGAAAGAGCACTTCTAGTATATGTCAATTATTTAAGAATTTGCTCATATCATAGTTTTTTAAGAAACAAAATAATGTTGCTCAATCCATAATCGAAGAGGAATATATAGATGTTAATAATTGTTGTGCTCAAATATTATGGATTAAACAACAATTGAAGGGTTTTGGAATGACCATGGATCACATTCCCATTAAATATGACAATATTGGTTTTATAAATTAAACAAAAAATCTAATTCAACTCTCCAAAATAAAACATATTGAGATAAAGCATCACATTGTTAAAGATCATGTTCAAAAAGGTGATATTGTGCTTGAATATATTAATACTATATATCAATTAGCTAATATCTTTACCAAATTTCTTGAAAGAGATAGATTTTGCACAATTAGAAGTGAACTAGGCTTAATGAATGCTCCTTAAATGCCTATTTGATATCTTCCTTGTTGTTGTTGGCATACTTATGACTTGAACAAGTTTGTTTAGGAATGTATATACTATTTTACTTGTTTTTATGATGATTGAATGAAAATTGCTTGATTTGGTCTTCTAATGGTAGTAAAATTATGATTCATTGCATATTTAAGGTTTGATTAGTTAAAATGAAGTATATGTGTGTTTGATGATTGTTTCATGTTGCATAAAAATTATCCTAACTCTATTTCATACCTAAAGTAAGCAAAAATGAACATATTTGCATATATTTCCAAAATTTGCCCCAAAATTGTCTTTGATTCAAAATTTTCTATCATCTTAGTAAAAAATGATGTTTCTTATATGTTCTCACTCTTAAAATTTGTTAAAAATCAAATGTTTGAAATTTGGATAAAAAGTTTGCCAAAATACTATTTTATTATAGAAATAGCAAAACTAATTGATCCAGTCATTTACTTGATTCAATCTGGTTTGTTCTAATATGTAAAATTAACACTTGAAACCGAAAATCAATCGATTCCTTATGGACTGGTTTGATCAATTCTTATTGGAAGCATTTAAAACCTTAAATTTCATTTCACCTTTTCTCTCATGCCACTCGATACTCCATTCTTTCATTTTTTCCCCTTTTTTCCTCTCAAAACCCTCGATACTTATCTCTTATTTCTTCAAAAATCATCACTCATTTGTTCAAATTTCTTAAAAATTTCTTTTCCCCCACTTTTCTCTGTACATTTTCCTCTTTTAAAACCTTACAAACCTAACCAACACCATACTCCAAAATCTTTATCTTTTCATAACTGATGCCTTTTGTGCCTTCCACAAAATCTTTATTTTCATTATTATTTTTTGTTCTCCTACACATATATACTATATTTTCACTTATCTTTCTTAATTCTTGTTTCAATTTCACTCAAAATTATCTTTAACTACTTAAACAAAATTTTAAACTCCCTTTACAACACCTAAAAAAGACCACTCGAATCTTTCTCCTCTAAATATATCCATCTAAAAAGGCTTTTAGCATGTCTGTAAAACTTTTCTTCAACTAAACCCATCGTTTATTCAACACTTCTACAACCCAAGCATGCATTCATCGATTGGTAAAGGTGCTTTTTTAGTTTGTTATGGGTTCCAACCAAAGGCCCTCATTGACTTGGTAGTAAACAATTCAAATGATGGTATGTCTTGAACCCAATTAGCAGCACATCTTCTAGAAAAGCAATTGAACAGTTACGAATGATAAGTTCCCTAGAAAGCGGTGATACCATTAATAGGTTACTTATATAAAGAAGAATACGTTTTTGAGTTATTAAGCTTTCTCTTTTTTGTGACCTTTAGAAAGTGTTTTTCAACAACTAGATTCATCATGGAATTCAATGAAACCATTAAAACCCTTACTTTGGTGGAACTAAAATGGGATGGGGACTATTCAAGGTGAAGACACTGAGAAACGAGCATCAGAGTACTATTTACCTTTAAAAATTAAAGGGTAAATTATAAGTTGTTAGTTGATCATTTTCTTGTCAAGCTTAGGTTTATTCTTGACTTGAAGTTGGTTGAGATGAAAAGTCTTACCAAAAAAAAGCTAAATGCTTATGTCATAATAAAAGTTTGTAGAAATGCTAAATTAAGGGCTGAAGAAAACATTAATGGCAAATATCATTATGAGTTTTTAAAGTTGTTTGATTATGTTGTTGCCATGAGAAAGGCAAATCCAAGAGGATATGTAAATCTAGTAGTTGAAAGGCTTACACCAAACCATAAACTAAGGTTTTTGAGGTTGTATGTTTGTTGTAGTGTACTTAAGAAAGGATTTAAAAAATACTGTAGGCCTTTACTGTATGTAGATGGCTGATTTCTAAAAGAACCTCTAAAAGCTAAACTTTTGGTTGTTATTGATAGAGATGCCAATAATTAAATGTATCTTATTACTTGAACACTTGTAAAGGTAGAGAATAAGCATACATGGGGATGATTTCTAGATAACTTGAAATTTGACCTTGAAATACAGGATAGTGCTACATTCACTATCATGAGTGACATACAAAAGGTATGTATGATAATTATACTCTTTTCTCTTTTCAAGATTATCACAATTCTGAATGGTTAATTAACTTTGTTCATTTAATTTTGTAGGGTTTATGTGATGCCATATGTTCTGTCATTCCTAAAGTTGAACAGATTCTATGTAAGACACTTTTTTGCCAATAGAAAGGAAACCCATAGAGGTAGTAACCTTTATAAGCAATTCTAGATATGTAGTAAAGCTAAAATATAGGCTGAGTTTAAAGTAAAAACAAAGAAACTTGAAGATTTGAAAGGTATAATATTAACTGATATCTTAAAAGAAAGTCATAAGCATTGGTCAAAGGTATTTTTTAGCACTAGATATTTGTTTGATGTTGTGGATAACAATATAGTTGAGGCATTTAATGCTAGGATTATTCATGTTAGGCATACGTCCATCATTTTAATGTTTGAGGAAATTAGGCATTATGTGATTTAAAAAATTGTTAACAATATGACTAGATGTGTTAAGTAGACTACGTTGCCCTGTCCTAAAATTATGAGAAAATAAAAAAGCATAAGGAACATGTGCTTTTTGTCATATTGTGTGGAATGGTTCTAATGGATATAAGGTTGTTTGTTGTAAGGATAGATTTATGGTAGACATGAATAGGAGGAAGTGCATATAGAGGTCAAGGGATTTGATTGGGATGCCATGTTTTCATACCATATATGTCATAATTTTTTTTAAAAAAAATATTAAGGAATATGTTACACATGTTTATAAGAAAGAAATGTATGAGAAATGCTACAGTTGTGTGTTGCCACCTATTCTTGGAGACAAGTTTTGGCATACCACACACATAGGAGACATAAACCCACTATCACTTAGAAAAATGCTTGCTAGACAAAAAAAAAAAAAAATAGAGAGAAGGGTGAAATCTTAAATGGGATAAAGTTATTAAAGAAAGGAAAGAATATAAGGTGTCGAATTTGTTTGAAGTCTAGTCACAATTCAAGGAAGTGTCCAGAAAAAAATGTAAGTTACAATCTACTTATGTGATTTGATGTTTAATTTACAACTTGCTTAACCTAAAGTTATATTTTTTATGCATTACAAGGTAATTTATACATGGCAAGCTGAAAACAGGAATACATTTATGCCTCATTCACTTGCAAGATTAGAACACCATACCACAGCAGCAGCTACACCACTTAGAAGGACTACAATAGCATCCATACTACCTATAAGGATTACAACAGTAGCCATACCATCTAGAGAGGGTATAACAGCTACACCATCCACATGGACTATAGCCACACCTTTCAGAAAGACTACAACAGCTAATTGCACTAAAATATTAATCTTTTTTTGCCTATTTTTAGTGTAATTTTTCTTATATTTTAGTAGGTTTCATGTGAATTGTGGCAAACTTACTCCTAAATGTACATTTATCTAATGTGTAAGTAAAAATAGAGAAAATGAGCAATTTTCTACAATTTGGACTTAAATTGAAGGATTTATGGTGATAAAAGCTAGCATAGGCCATAACTTGTGTAATTGCACTTAATTACCTATTAATGGAGTTCTTTTAACTCTTCTCTTCATGGTTTTTTTATTTTTATTAGATGATTAAATTCCAAAATTTTTCCAAGCCTTAAAATGTCAAATTGGTTTACTTTATGGCTTGAATTTCGTAGTAAAATGAAAGTATGAAATGTGTGCATGTGGCACCAAAAGAGAAGGAAAGATGCATGCTTATCATGAGTGTTCAAGTACCATGTAGCAAATGTTTTGGCACCATCCTTTGGTGATTTGAAGAAAGCCAAATGGAGTTGATGAGTTAGCATTTTGGAAGGCTCCTATTGGCCATAATGTGGACTTTTTGGATTGGCAAAATTCATGAGAATAAAGCTTGGAAACAAGAAAGAGTTCAAAGAACCAAACAAGAATGAACTATCCATGAAGGGAAAAAAAAAGAAGGCCTTAGAAAGTTACTCTAACTTAGATTTTTTTAGGAGAAATTTTGAAGCTTGAGGCACCTCATATTTGTCTATAAATAGGTGGAAGGTACCAACCATTTAAAAACCTTTAGGCTAAGATTTTCATTTTTTGTCCTTTAATTTTTGGAAATTCTTCTCCTACACTTTTACATTTTCTCTTTAGCCAAACAACTTTTAATTATAGTTTTCTTGATTGATTCTTTTGCAATTTTAAGTTTCCTTCACTTTTTTTTCAATGTTCTTTAAGACTTTCACAATGAAATTTGCATATTCTAATGATTTCCTCTTCAAATTCTATTAATTTCACATTGTACACAAATCTGATTTCAAAATTGCATACCTGACCTATCTTTAGTCTTTTGATCAAAACTTGGTGATTCCTAGCTTGATTTGCTTCAAATTTTTTCTTAAATTACTAGTTCATAAGGCTATAATTTAGTAAAAATTTAGCTTCAAATTCAATATGTACAAATATAGTTAATTCCTTAAAGTTAAGGCTAGATCCAAAAGGCAAAAATTATCTATGCATGAGTGATAGCATTGCAATGATCCACTCTACTTCTAGGCATTTAGTTTGCTTCTCACAAACCTTAAACTCTTAAATTTACATGTTTACTTGCTTATTTTCATTTTATTGTAATTTAATTTATGACTTTGTTGGCTATTTGGATGAATTGTTTAGTTAATGCTCTATTTTTCTCTATTTTGAGTATCACTTGAGTTACTAGTTCATTGAGCTAAATTTTCTCTATTTTACTGCATTTTCTTATTGAATTTTATAGTAAACTTGTTGATGAATTGTTTCTTAGCTCATTTCAAGTTTATTTTCATTATAAGCTTTTAGACCTAATTTTTTCTCTCATTAACTCAGTGAGTTTTGGTTGAATTTCACTTTCTGTTTTAGTTACTTCTAGTTAATTCTTGTATTTTCTTGCATTTTTTGTTCTTCAATTCGGTTTTCCTTCTAGTTCCTTAATTGATCTTTTCAATTCTAGTTTATGATCACTTGTTTTAGCATCAATTAAATCTAGATCAATTAATTCAAATTCAATTACAAATTAGTTGTTAGTTATGGTTTTGTGTTCTTTCATTGCATTGTGCACTTTTTCTTTTCAAATTTATTTCTCATGATGTTCTTTGATAGATATTTGAAATTCAGCTTGTATTTTATTGATCATGTTCCATTTTTTGATGCAAAACAATAACTCAAATTCTACTTTCCAAATTTGTAAGGTAGTTACAATAGCATGTATGATATCTTATTTGATTTGATTTTCTTAGATTAGTTTAATTTTCATGTTTATTCTTTGATTGAACCAACTTTAGAAGGGTATAGGGATAATAGATACTTAGTTTAAAAACCTTTTTACCTAATCTTTATGAGAAGATATCTTGATAGAAAGGTCATTATTATTACTTGTACGAATTGTGGACTTGTAAAATATCCCAATCAAGTTTTTGCTTCATTACCAAGGATTAAGAGTAAAGAGTCTTAGGTTAATATCATCCTTATCCATGTTCTATAGATTGGTTTACCCTTATTGTACTTTTGTTAAGCTAGTTTCTAACTTGCCTTGTTTTTGTTTCTTTAAGTTGTACAAAACTAACTTTCTTTATGTAATTTTTTTGTTTAGGATTTTTTTTCACATGTGGGATTCCAATACTTTTGAGGTAACTAAGCATCGGGTGGACCATGCTAGATCTTATTATTTTTATGATTACCTAGGACTATGGCCTAATAAGAAAGATAAAGTCAAAATAAAGTCAGCCCTTAAAGCTTTATTCGAAACTTTAGACTATCTAGAAAATGAAGTAGAGGCCATAGAGCTAGTTATGATCCTAAGCCTACTTTTTTCCATAACTTTTAAAGCCAATATGACAATAGTAAAGTTCATGGTAGAGACTACCATAATGCTAGGTGTCCATATGACCAAAAAATTTATTCTTACTTAAATACCTACACTACTCAAACTTAAGAAGGTTATCCTAAAAACTTGTAGGACATTAGTTTGAGGCATTCCTTTAGTTCACTACCTTAGTACAACCTAACTTATCTTACTGAGCATTCATTTTCATAATACTCTCCACCACTTCCATATTCCCTAGTATCATTATAAATCCCTTAAATACCACACTATGTTCCATCATAAAAAACTTTTTTTTCATCACAATACCATTTATCTTCAAATCACTTTCCATCCACACTATATTTACCACCACTTCTTTCATAAAAAAAAAATCCTTGAGAAAATACTCAATGAAAGGCTTCAAACTATAGAAAAACTCTTCCAAAATAACAAGAATTATCCATTAGGGCTTTTGCGCATATTAGTTAAATGCACATACCTTAAACACTTATCTTCAATATTCTATGCCTAGTACTATAAAGTTCAAATTAGTTGGTTAAATTAGAAAGAGTGCACCTTGAGGGATCATTATAGAAAGGAAAATTCGATGTGGATTGATAATAATGAAAAGCATATTGTGGTGAATATTCAATAATTTATAAAAGTTATGGAAAAAGAAATAGTAAAAGATGAGGATATATTTATGGCTAGGAAAGTTGCTAATGATGGATCATTTAAAGGAGTTGAGGAAGAACATTAAAGAAGAAGTTAAGCTTGATATTTCACTCATGTCAGTTTTGAAGTTTCTTGAAGTTCATTTACATAATTGTGTAAAGATACATAAGGTGGATAGATGTGTTGATAAGGCAAGCCTATTAGTAAACCCCTTAAGCTCTTAGACACATTCTTTCTTGAATCTAATATTAAGTGTAAAGATAGGTAATAACTCATTAGTAAAGAACTACTTGTCTAGTAGCTTTTTCATTTCATGATCTCATGCTTGAAACTATACACACCTTGTTCTTATAGCTTTTCCTAAATAGACCATCCATGTAGGAGAAAGTAAATGAAAATGATTTAGGAAGGATGGCTCAATTTCTTACTTGAAAGTATAAGAAGGTCTTAGCATTGGTCATAATGAACAAGACATTGAGCCTCGTAATATACCTATGCATTTTTCTTTGTGCTTTAAAGATTTATTATATGATTACTTAGAAATGCATGTGGTTGAAACCCCACTTTTGATAACCTTGATGAGCCTAGTGAAAAGGGTGAAGATGCAATAGAGAAAAATTTGAAAGAAATGTCAAAAGTTGATAATATAAAGGGTTTGGATGATGATGATATAAAGGGACTTTCTAGCTGCTTAGACATTTACCAAACATTTGAATTTTAGGTTGATACCTTTAACTTCCATCTTTTATGATCATTCGTTTTGTACCATTAATGGATGACTTTTTCATCTTGAAGCAAAAATTCATATTCTCTATAGTGGTACCTTATTCATTGGTATTGAAACCAATGACCACCTCTATTGGTCCATATTATAATATAATTAGATTATTCATAGAGGTGAAACATAAATCTATCCTCGAGAATTGGGCCCATTTGAAGATTAGCATTACATTTTGGTGTAAAAAAAGAAAACGAAATCGGTAGATTCAGGAACTAAGAGTTGTGTGATTCTCTAACACCAATAAAGTCAAGCTTTTGACTTAAAATAAAGTGGTTCTTGGGAGGCAACCTTATTTAATTAAAATGTATTATTAAATAAGGTTAACTTAAACATTATTTAAACAAGGGAGATTCGACCACCATGCCTACACATTAAGGAAAATATATTGTTTAAGTTTAAGGGTATGAAAAAATTGTTCAAAATGTTTGTAAAATTTTTTGAATTTTCTTAGAGTTTTTCCTTGAATTTGAGCTTGACTTGTGGTAGCTTGAATCATTAGTATGCTTTCCTTGATTAGTTCTTCATGAAGCCAATGATGGGTAGAGATTGAGAATGAATATAACTTTAGAAAAAGATTGAATATTGTGTGAAATATCATATGATGCTTAAGTTTAGTGAATTCTTGATTATGAGTTTCATTTGTGAGTTAATACTTTGATCATTGAATTTTATTTTTATCTAGTGATTGATTATATGAATGTGACACTTTTTTTTTGCATTAGTTTTTTATGTTGTATTTCATGTTCTAGAATTTATTTTGATTATCTTTCAAGGTGAAATCCTAGATGACACATGATTAGGAAAATGATGTAAGCTACATTTGGATTGTTTGAGCCTTTTCGAGCCAACCTCGATACAATTCTTCCATAGTCACTTCATTTGAGCCTTATTATGTCTTTTCATTATTTTGAAACCACATTACAAGCCCATAGCCTTGATTTACTTATTTTTTTATTTTTTTTTTGGTCCCTTGTCCTATATGCATTAAGACATTCATGCATCATTTATGCGCTATGCATTATTAGAGAGGTAGGGTGATGCTTAGAAAAGAATAGAAAAAAAAACCAAAAAGAAAAAAAAAAGTCAAGTTAGCTTATAAAAGAATAAAAAGAAAAAAGAAAAAAAATGAAAGGAGAAGAAAAAAACGAAAAAACAAAAACAAAAACAAAAACAATAAAATGGTGGAAAAGCAAAGAAAAGAAAAAAAGAAAAAAAGGGCAAAAAAAAAGTTTAGGGAGTAATTCTTTAATCAAGCTTTACCTTTTCTTTACCATGAAAAGCTCAATTATAAATGATCCTAGACAAGTAATGCATTATTAGGGTACTTGAGCCTAAATTAACTTTTATCATACCTTGACTCTAGCCTTACATTACAAGCTTATTAAAGTCCTAAATGATCATTGGTCACATGTGGATCTAAATTAATGGAAAGATGTGATAAGTAACCTTATGGAACTTAAGCACACTTTATTGATTTTTGTTCTTGAATCTTTATGTTTTGCATAACATTACTAGATTTCATGCAAGGATGTATGAGAGGTATTGTTTGCTTGTGGAACCATAGTTAGGAATGATCTTAGATTAAGTTGATTATTGTATATTAGTACAGTTTCATGATTTTACTTTAGTTATATTCATTGATCAATCCACGAGGCATTCATGTTGAATGAAAAAAATAAAAGTATATGATGATTCTTACTCAATCTTCTTTTGCTTAAAGACAAACAAAAGCTTAAGTTTGGAGGTTGGTTGTAATAAAATTTTACTCTTTTCTTGCTCATTTTTAGTGTAATTTTCCTTATATTTTAGTTTATTCCTTATGAATTGTGGCAAAAATACTCCTAAAGGAACATTTGTCTCATGTGTTAGTAAAAATAGAGAAAATGAGGAATTTTTGACAATTTGGACTTAAATTGGAGGATTTGTGGTGGTAAAAGCCAACATAGGCCAAAATTGTATAATTGCACTTAATTGCCTATTAAGGGAGATATTATTACCCTTATCTTCTATGGTTTCTTGATTGTTTTTAGATAATTAAATTCTAGAATTTTGCTAAGTCTTATAATGTCAAATTGATTTTCTTTATGGCTTGAATTTTTTTAGTAAAATGAAAGCACAAATGTGTGTATATGGCACCAAATAGGAAAGAAATATGCATGCTTGCCATGAGTGTTCAAGTGCAATGTAGCAATGTTTTGGCACCACCTTTTGGTGATTTGAAGAAGGTAAAATGGAGTTAATGAGTTCACATTTTGGAGGACTCCTATTGACCATAATGTGGACTTTTTGGATTAGCAAAATTCATGATAAAAGAGCTTAAAAATAAGAAGGATTAAATAAGAAGGAGATATATTGGGGCTTGAGGCACCTCTTATTTTTCTATGAATAAAAGGGAGGTGCCGGCCATTTTAAAAACTTTACGTTAGGATTTTCATTTCTTATTCCTTTAAATTTTTGTATTTCCTTTATTGCACTTTTATATTTTCTCTTTAGCCAAATAGCTTTTAATTCTAGTTTTCTTGATTGATTCTTGTTAATTTTATGTTTTGAGCACTCTTTTACAATGTTCTTTAAGATTTTTATAAGTAAATTTGCAAATTCTCATGATTTCCTTTTCAAATTCTATTGATTTCACGTTGAACTCAAATCTAATTTCAAAATTACGTACTTAACCTATCTTTACTCTTTTGATCGAAACTTGGCGATTCCTGACGTGATTTACTTCAAAATTTTTTCCTAGATTCCTAGTTCATAAGGCTATAATTTAATAAAAATTTAGCTTCAAATTCAATTGTACAAGTACAATTAATTCCTCAAAGTTATAGCTGGATTGAGAAGGCAAAAGTGTTATGTGCATGAGTGATAATATTGCAATGATCCACTTTCCTTCTAGATGTTTAGTTTGCTTCTTTCAAACCTTACATTCATGTTTACTTGCTAATTTGCCTTTTGTTGCAATTTAATTCATGAATTTGCTGGCTATTTGGATGAATTGTTTAGTTAATGCTCTATTTTTCTCTGTTTTGAGTATCACTTGAGTTACTAGTTCATTGAGTTTGTTTTTCTCTATTTTGCTATGATTTTCTTATTGAATTTTATAGTAAACTTGTTAATGAATTGTTTCTTAGCTCATTTCAAGTTCATTTTCATTATAAGTTTCTAGACCTAATTTTTTATCTCATCAACTCAGTGAGTTTCAGTTGAATTTCATTTTTTATTTTAGTTGTTTCTAGTTAATTCTTGTATTTTGTTGCAGTTTTTGTTCTTTAAATCAATTTTTCTTCTAGTTCCTTAGTTGATCTTTTCAATTCCAATTTATGATTACTTGTTTTAGCATCAATTATATCTAGATCAATTAATTCAAGTTCAATTACAAGTTAGTTGTTAGTTGCGGTTTTGTGTTCTTTCATTGCATTGTGCGACTTTTCTTCAACTTTTGCCTTTGAAATTTATTTCTCATGATTTTCTTTGATAGATCTTTGAAATTCCAGCTTGTTTTCATTTGATCATGTTTCATTTTTTTTATGCAAAATAGTAGCTCAAATTTTGCTTTCCAAATTTGTAAAGTAGTTATAGTAGCATGTATGATATTATTCTTTAATTGAACCAACTTTAGAAGGGAATGAGGATAATAGATACTTAGTCTAGGAACCACTTTAACTAATCTCTATGAGAATGATATCTTGATCGAAATATGATTATTATTACTTGTACAATCTATGCATTTGTAGAATGTCCCAATCAGTATCACACCACTTATAGAGGGTACAACAACCACACCATCTAGATGGACTGTAGCAACCACAACATCCACACAGACTTCAACAATCACACCATCAAGATAGACTACACAGCCATACAACATCGAAACACAATAGTAGCCTATGCAACACTAAAGGCCACATGAACCCAAAAGTTAGTTATCTGGAAAGGAAAAAATTATGGAAAAACTTTTACCACTTGGAATTAGGAGGAGGAAAATCATGCAAATAATGGGCATATATGCTAACGAGAAGACAAGACTACAAATATTAAATGTAAGGTTCCTTTTATGTAATTTTTGTTATGCTGTTGATTGTTTAGGATTTATGTATCTATGCTAATGAATAAAATTTTAGTAAATACACTAAATTAAAAAGACAGATGTTAATCTCTACTCCAAACAGTGCTAAGGGTGCATTAACATCAAAAAAAGCTATAAATGGTTCTTTGAATAAAGAGATTGAGGCCATTTAGATGGTGTTATTGAATATGAGATAAAGAATCTGGTATTTTCAAGGTAACCTATTTATATGTGTTATTGGATATGACTTTTATGCATCATTTGGTAATACTTTAATGGTTTCAATACAGGATTTAAGAAATGACTTATAGGGCTTCAAGAGGAAGAGACAAACTACAATAGCACTTGATGATGCTTTAACTTTTCTACATGAGATACAAAGTACACAAGGAAGCAAAGCTAGAAACAAAAAGTCTAAGAGCTTTAAGATTAGTAACATTTCCAAGAATTGATATAAATGTTATTTTTTAACATGAAACCTTTTTGTAAATTTTTTTGTTATTTTTGTTTATGACTATGATGAATGTTGTTATGCTTTTTTTGGATATTTATGATCAATTTATTTGTGTAATGAGCAATGATGAAACCACATAGTTGGATGTTGCATGAATTGATTTTAGCCAATAATGAATGAATTGGTTTCATCTTGTTTATGGTTTCATGTTGTTTCATCTTATTTATGGATCAATGATGGATATTATTTCTACCTTTTTTGGATAATCATGATCCATTTACTTGTTTAATGAGTAGGGAATTGATGAATTGGTTTCATCTTTTTAGATAATCTTGTTTATGGATCAATGATGTATTAGTTTCATCTTGTTTATGGATCAATGATGGGTTTAAATAAATGAATTGGTTTCATCTTGTATGTGTAATGATCAATTGGTTTCATCTTCTTTATAATGTGTTCATGCTTAGCAACTTAAATTAAATGAAGAAAACTAAATAATTGATTTGAAATATTACTTTTATTTGAATAATTCTTGCAATAGTTTAAAACAAAGTATATAATTATATCTAAAATTCTTAAAATATTTCACTCTAGTAGAAAATAAAACCTAAAATGAAAATGAAAAACCCCATCCAAGACATTAGTAACATAATTTTGTAATACCATATTAGTTTTCAACCCTTTGCTACCAAATCTCTGTATGATTTCTTTTTCATTTTTAGAACTCAAATCTCATTCAAAAGCCTATTAACTTCATTATTATTGTAATTTTCCTTTAATGCAGTATTTTCTTTCTTTAACTTTTTGTTCTTAGCCAGCAATTTGTTTGTTTCAAATCTCAATTCCTCATTCTGATTTGTATTTTAATTGTCCAATAAATGCTAATCTTCAACCCATTGAAAAAACTTACTATTCACACCTTGTAAAATGTTAAAAGAAACAAAATTAGTTTTATCTATCAATACAAGACTAGCTTTGCATAAATTAACAAATGTCTATAATACCTTTTAGAACTTTCCACACTCATAAAATTTTTTTCTTGGATTCTTCAATGTTGTCTGCCTACGAATTGGAGCCATTACTCCATAATAACAATTGATTGAAGTAAATTGATCTCTTGTTCTCAAGCTATAGCTTGATCGTGATTGCTTAGAATGTATACTTGTCTTTGATGAATTTTCAACAGAATACCAATATTTTCTGAATCCCAATATCTTCTTTCTGTCATCTTGCTTTCTTCATTCGTCGTTGATATCGTGAAAGTAATAGCTTCGATTTTTGAAGATAGTAGTTTTAAATTTGCTAAAATTTTAGATTGTATTTTAAATTTGGGGTTTATGATCGCATGGGTATTCAATTTGGGGTTTACGTTTAAGGGAAAAATAATTTGTTTTAGATATATATTTTTTTAGAATGCCAAATCAATTCACATGTAAGTAGCCACATGTTTTATCATTTAAGATGATATGTAAATTTTTCATCAAGTCTCTATTTTTTATTAGTTAAAATGATCAAGTCAACTATTCTACTAACAGAGTTAAATTTTGAATAATATTAATATACAAATTAAGAATTTAGATATCTAATTAAAAATTTTTTTAATTTAAATATTATATTAAAAAAATAATAATTCAGAAATCAAATGAGATATTATCATATGTTAAACATCATGTCTTATTCTTACTCCATGATAGCAAAATGGAATTCCCCCCAACAATTATCCATACGCATTTTTGACCTTGAACCGGAAATAGTTAAGTACACCACCCGTGTCATTCCCCTCTGGACAATTGGACTTATATGGAACAGCTGGGAATTAAACCATACGCACCCTTTTCTCGGCTGGGAAAAATCTACGAAAACCCCACAATTAAAGCTCTCCGCCAAATCTAACCCTATAACCTCTACCGGAAACTGTTTTCACTCTCCTCGTGTTCCATCTTTTAATTGGTTCGTGGTACGGACGACAAAAAAAGCGAGTGAGTCGAACACTCCCTATCTCCGCTATGATCTTCGCTAGCACGGCTCTTTTGATGCACACACGCTTCTCTCGAGTCGTTTGTAACCACGAGAGCACTCTTCACCGTACACCTGTAAGATAAGGATAGAGATCCAGAGAAAAAACGAACAGAACTTTTTAGAGAGAGAAAGAGAGTAGCGTTGAGAGAGAAAGACTCTGAAGATCTGAAATCGAAGAGCCAAAGGTATGGAGCTGAGAAATCTCTCTTTCTTTGTTTCTTTGTGTCTTTAATTTGGTTTCGGATGTATAGATGTTTTGGTTTTAATTTTGCAGATCGAGGAGGTTTTTGATCTCTAGATTTGTTGGGTTTCTCTTGGATTTGGTCGTTAAAACTTTGAGGAGCTGTCAAGTTTGGGAGGTGAAATTAGGGTTTTGGTGCGGAGGTGGTTAAACCCTAGTTTGGATTGATTTGAGAACGTGAATTGTCTCGTTGAAGACTGTAAAAGGGGAAATTAGGGTTTTAAACCCTAATATATATGTATGGCTTCGGGGACAGTAGTTGGAGAAGGAAAAGATGGTGAGAGAGAGAAGCAGAGGTACACGGAGAGCAAGGTTTATACGAGAAAGGCGTTTAAGGGTCCCAAGAAAAACAATATTGTCAACGCCACCACTAACAACAGCAACACCAGCAATGACAACAACAACAACAGCAACAACAACGTCAATAGCGCTGCTGTGAGCAGCAGTGCCGTCATCAAAACCGCTGCCCCTGCCGCTGCGAACAAGGAGGACAACACCAATGATAAGAACAACAGCGACAACAACAACAACTTGGCTGAAGCACCAGCTCAGCCTCTGCCTTTGGAATACGGGGATTCATCTCACCAACAGCCTGCTTTGCGTGTAGATACTGCAATTTCTGATGACTCTTCATGTCTTAACAAGCAGTATGTTGTGGCAGACAACGGAGTGAAGCCCAGCTCAGAGAACCGGGTGAAGATCAATTTGGCTTCAAGATCAAAACGGGAGATGCGGGAACTGAGGAGGAAGCTGGAGAGTGAGCTTGATTTGGTGAGGAGTTTGGTGAAGAGGATTGAAGTTAAAGAAGGTCAAATAAGTGGGTTTGGTAATTCCCGTGTTCCGTCGAATGACACTGTTGATTATGGATTCAAGACGGTTCAACCAGAGGTGGCATCAGTGGGTATTCCTCAGAAGCCTGTTAAGCAATCAAGGCCTTTGAACCAGTTGAATATTTCTGTCGTGGAAAATAATCAGGTTGCAAATGAAAATTTGGAGAAGGAGAAGAGAACACCTAAGGCGAATAAATTCTATCGGAATTCTGAGTTTTTGCTTGCTAAAGATAAGTTTCCACCAGCTGAGAGTAACAAAAAGTCGAAATTGAATGGGAAGAAGCAAGGAGGAGGTGAATTCACTCATGGGTTTGGTATGGGTAACAAGTTCTTTAAGAGCTGTAGCTCTTTGCTTGAAAGACTAATGAAGCATAAGCATGGTTGGGTCTTTAATGCTCCTGTTGATGTCAAGGGTTTGGGTTTGCATGATTACTATAGTATCATCAAGCATCCAATGGATTTGGGTACTGTGAAATCGAGGCTTAACAAGAACTGGTACAAGTCTCCTAGAGAGTTTGCCGAGGATGTGAGACTGACATTTCGCAATGCTATGACATATAATCCTAAGGGACAAGATGTTCATATAATGGCTGAGCAGTTATCACAGATATTTGAGGACAAATGGGCTCCTATAGAGGCAGATTATATTCGAGATATGAGACTTGCAATAGAATATGAAGTGAGTCTTCCTATGCCAACACCAAGAAAGGCACATCCAATGCTTCCATCTCCACTTGATATGAGAAGGATCTTGGATAGGTCAGAGTTGATGGTACGCCCTGTTGATATGAGACCAAAACTCATTGCTACTACTCCTTCAGGTAGGACCGCTACTCCAAAAAAGCCTAAGGCAAAGGATCTGTATAAGAGGGATATGACTTATGAGGAGAAGCAGAAGCTTAGCACTAACCTTCAGAGTTTGCCTTCAGAGAAGCTGGACAACATTGTACAGATTATTAAGAAAAGGAATTCAGCTTTCTTTCAACATGACGATGAAATTGAAGTGGATATTGACAGTGTGGATACTGAGACTCTTTGGGAGCTAGATAGATTTTTTACCAACTACAAGAAAAGTTTGAGCAAAAACAAGAGAAAAGCTGAACTTGCCATTCAAGCTAGAGCAGAAGCTGAGCAGATTGTACCAGAGAAGGTAAAGCTTTCTGTCATATTTTCCTGTGTAATTATCTTTTCCCAAGAGTTGCTGAATTCATGCTTATGTTGTATTTAGTTGCAGACTCCAGCTACTGTTTTGGTGGAACTGCCAAAAGAAGCCACAACTAGTAAGTTTTCACGTTATAAGAATGATGGTACTCTGATTGCTGCATGATTGGTTGGATTGATGACAAAAAATTTATATGCTTCTACCTGCAGATGAACAGAATGTGTCCACATCACCTGTTGAAATTGAAAAGCCGGGAGATAATGCTAGTAGGTCAAGTAGTTCAAGTAGCTCTAGCAGTGATTCTGCTTCTTCTTCAACTGGTATTATGATTTGTTTCTAACTGGATTTTTTTTGTACTTTCTCTCTTATTGTTTTAACGTATATAATGTTTGTTGCAGACTCTGATAGTGAAAGTTCCTCAGCATCTGGGTCTGATGCTGAACATTCACCAAGGTCTTGAATGTTTTCTCATTCAGGTATGATATGATAAAATGTTCCTGTGTCTTACAAAAATTCATGATTTGATTCTTCAAAGTTCCTTAGGTGTATATGCTTGTTTTCATGGAGCATCTTCTGCTGTAGAATTGTGTACAGTTTTGTTTATATTGCGGTTCTTTTGAATAGTATGAATGGTGTTTAGTGATGACATTTGATGTAAATGGTGGTGAATATCCTTGACTCAAAGTTTTACTATTTAAGTGATCTCATGATAACTTGAATTAAAATTTGGCTCAGTAAAGAATTGTGGTTCTTGAGACCCCAAGGCGACACCTTAAATAGACTTCAACTTGAAGGTTTCATATTCAAATCTTGAGGAGGGAGAGTGAGGTCTATAAGATCAAGAGATTTACATCCCTTTCTATTCGGAATCAATGGGATTTCACATGTAAGAAAAAGAAGAAAAAAAATTTGTAGACATTGTATGTTTTGGCAATTAATGTCCTTGTGAGATGAAGATTTATAGCTTCAATGTTGGATGATTGGAGACTATATAAGCTAAATATTGAACAATTATCTGTTCAAAATATTTTTTCATTTTGGCAAAGGGAATATCTAAGATGAGTTTGCATCTTTTGGAGAAGCAAAACAGGTTCATATTTGTGATTTTTATGACTGGATATGCTGGTGTAGCATGATTGAAAGTTTGGTATTATACTTGAAATTCTTGGTAATAAATGTTTATTCATGCTGTGGCAACTAATTAAATGTACCAGTATCTAGGATTGGCTTGTAGATGATATGCTGGTGTAGCATGATTGAAAGTTTGGTATACTTGAAATTCTTGGTAATAAATGTTTATTCATGCTGTGGCAACTAATTAAATGTACCAGTATCTAGGATTGGCTTGTAGATGATAGTCTATTAAATATAAAACTTTATAGTTGTTATGGTTCTTGATAGTGCAACTTTTTGGGGATTTTTTTTTTTCTAGATGCTTTTTAGTGAGTTTCATTTATTGTCATACTTGTAGTTTATGATAAAATTTGTAGTTCTAACTCTTCTGATCATTTGCATTAGTACAGAGCTTTGCTTCCTTCTCTTCCCGCTTTTTTAAACTTCAAATTTCAGTGTTCTTTTGTGTTTACAATGAACGGACCTGATATGTCAAGAGAAATAAGTTTGCAATACTGAGTACTTTATGATAAAATTTCAGTTGAGCGTTAGAAAGAAATTAGCTGCTGAGAAATGCTCGTCTTTTTTTTTTCCTGATGGAGTGAGGAGTTTTTCTACATGACTTCTTAAGTTCTTAGCCTTCATGGGTTAAACCAATGGAAAGCAAGCGGGTTATGAGCAAGCTCTACTCTATGATGAGTGTAATCTTCTATTTTTATTGATATGGATACCCTTGACTGGTCTTTTTATCTAGCAGGACACTTTCATCTTGCTTTAATAGGCCTGAATGCTCTTAATTCTTGCCTTCTAAACTTCTTTATATCAATGTGATGAGGAACCATTTTCTCCTTCTAATAAGCCTTGGCACTTGTTTGAATGGTACAATTAAGGAATTGAGTTCCAAAGGTTAATATTGATAGCAGTTATTATGTTAGTCTTTGGGACTCCTACTTGCTTGCAACTACTTTGCTACTTGCTGAGTAAATAAAACTACAGATAACTATATATTTGTGAATATATCCATCTGATCTAGTGGTGGACATCACCATTTTTTCTGACTGGACTTTGGTGAATAACTAGTAAATGTGTGATTTTTATCAATTCAACAAAAAATTTCTGACAGATTTGTGTGTTTCTATATAAAACTGCCTGATTTTGACTGGACCTTGGGGAATAGTGAGTCAATCATGTGATTTTGATCAACTTTCCAACTAAACTTTTCTGATCTAGTTTGCAGTGGCTATGTTGTTCTGACTTGGTTTGGTTATAGTATGTCGGTATGAGAATAACTATGCAGAGCCTTGGGTTTGGTGTAGCATCATACTGCAATCCATGTAAATGAAATATGGTATGTCATAAGTTGTATCATTTATATCTTTTGGAATGCAAAAGTTGGTTGAAAACTTGAAAGTATTCTAATCATCAACCCAACCGATGAGATTTAGCATTGCCATTAGTACGACTTTGTTTGTTTATGGAAAACATATTTTTGTTTTCATTTTCTGTTGTTTATTTATGATGGCTCAGGATTTGCCTCCTAGTTAAGTTAATGTTTTGGGGTCACTGCATGTTATTAACTAGTGAGCTACTTGTCCTATAATGTGATCTAGTTTTGCTGCTGCTGCTGCTTCTGCTAGCTATGATGAAGATGGTGGTTATAAATATATGATGCTACAAATGTTACCCTTCCCTCTTTGATTTTATGCACGCTTAAGTGTAGTTGGGATTTTTTGATAAAATTCTGTTTTTGTAGCTTCTCTGATGTAATATTGTGTGTGAAAATAAAAATGAAACCTCCTATGTGCAATTTTGCGGGTGAACGTGACCTTTCAAATATGCTATTTAAGATGTGCCCTTGGTGAAAAAGCTTTTTACCTGTTGGTGCAAGTTTGAGATAGGATCAATGCTTTTCTCAACTTTCCACTGTTGGTGCAGTAATAGTGCCATATACTAATTGTGTTTCTATCCTTGCAGTGGCTGATCTAAAGCATTTAGAGTAGGTGCTGATCCTGAAGCTTTGCAGATTGTCTTTTATGACTTTGAAGTAGCATTTGATGTATAATGGAGAAGTTTTTGGTGCCTCGAACTCGAAGTCCAAGGGCTCCAGCCATTTAAGTCACTTAAGAGCGCGGAGTGGGTCTGTTTCTTCTGTTCTAGGACGTGGGAACTAGGCTGCAGCACTCTCATGTGGACTATCTGTATAATATGGGTAGATGTGGTGTCTTTGGCTAGGAAAAGTTGGGTTTGTTTTGCATAGCTCGTGTACATTGCTAACTAGTGCTACTCATCCTAGTTTCAGGGGACTTTTTTTTTTTTTTTTTTTTTTTTGGTTTATGGTGGCAGGTCCAGGATTCTTTCGTGTTATATAAGGAAAAATAGCAGTGTAATTCAAGTTCATGAAGTCGTAATTGCTTCACGTGAAATAATCTGTGAAAGCCCATTTATTTGTTGTGTTTGGCACTCGGCTGGTGTCTTGTAATAATTTTGTTCTTCTTACTGCACTAATTGTACTTTTTTATGAGATTAAAGCAATACAGAGAGTGTAGTAATTAGGAGCTAACCATGTCAGCAATCAAAGTTAAATACTTTAAAAGTTATTTAATGCTCTGAATGGGATAATTTAAGGTTAAGATTTGTCATGGGTTACAATTGTTTTCGGTTTGTATCAATTCATATTGAAGTTATCTCAAATTTAATCCATTTCTGTCTCGTAACAATCATAATTGGGATATTTTCAGATTAAAATCAAGATTAAAGGTTTTTGGATTTGATTGGTCTCAAGTTTAGGTCTTATGAATTTGGGTTATTGCGGGTCTTATTTCATGTTAGAGTTATTTCGAGTTAAATGATTTTCAACTTAGATTATTTTAAGTTTGAGGTCTTTGAGTTTGAATTTTTCTTATTTGGGTCTTTTTATTTTTTTAATTAATTAAATAATTAATTAAAATATATTAAAAATATATAATTAATTAAATTATCAAGATTTATTTTTTTACTTGGCTTAGAGGTTTTACTTTTAAAGTGCACCAAGTAAAATCTCAGCTCACTTACTTTTTTTTTTTTTAAATCAACAAAAATAATCTAATTATTGATCTAACTCATAAAACAATGGTATCCAAGAAAATACAATCTGACGTAAATATTTGTTTTTAAAAAATGTATGCTTTCATGGAATGACCCTTACAATGCTATTTTTTACTTTTTACCACCTATAAAAAAATAAAAAATAAATATATCTCTAAGCCAAGTAAAAAAATAAATCTTGATAATTTTTAATTGAGATATATTTATTTGTTTTATGTTCTATAATAATTTTTCTATTATTATTATTATGATAATGTATTCAATTATTTATAAAAATTAAAATTGATAAAAATATATTAAAAAATATAATTAATTAATTATTTGAAAATCAAAAGAGATGGCTTTGATTAAAAATATAGTTTTTCTAAATAAAATTTTAAGTTAAAGATAATTTTGGTTTTATAAAATTGTTCGAAATCTCTTAAAATTCTTCAATATGAGGATTATTTGAACAAAACGTCCGCATAATAGTATTAATAAATATACTTAATGTAAATATAAAATGTTGCAAATATTTATAGCCTTTTTTTTTTTTTTTTTCATGAGTCAATTAGTCAATACAACATTTTAAATATTTAAACGTATGGATAGAATCTGTAATTCTAAAATATTTAATTACAACTATAAAATGAATAAAAGTTAATCATTAAAAAATAAAACCGAATTGTTACAAATATATATTTGTTTATAAAAAAAATTTAATATTTAATTTACATATATTAAAATAAAAATAAATATTCATAAATATATTAAAAAAAATTCTCACAACGAAATGCTGGAAACATTCTAGTTTCAATGTCAGCAACACTTGTAACCACACGCCTTTTGTTTTTGCCCGCTTAAAGTGAAGTAATTTTGAAACTTTGCATTTGAATCCGAACAATTGAAAAAAGAAATCCTAAAATTTGAATTTGTGTAAAGATTAAGGATGTGTTTGATAAATGATTGAAAAAAATTTTCAATGCATTAAATGAATATTTTTAGAATCAATTTATTGAAGGTTTTCGATAAAAAAAATGTTCCTAATGCAAAGTAACTGACTGCTTAATGTATTAAATCAATTTTATTTATAAAAAGATTATTTAATTATATTATTTTTATATTCTTTTCTTTTAACTATTTATTATTTTCTTTTCAAATTTTAGCAATTGAAAATAATTATAAAATTGTATCTTTATTTTATAAAAAATTAATAAAAAGTTACTAAATATTTAATTTTATTTATCATAGCAAACAATTTCTATATCATAAAATTTCAGAATTTAAAATTTTCAAAACAAAAGTTTTAATAATTTCAGTGTTGAATTTGTTCAATTTATCAAATAAAACTCAAGTCCAAAATGTTAATAAACCATAAAATTTAAAACCATTAAAAATTAAAATTTTTAATAATTTTATTTTTTTCAATGCATTTGATAAATCATTTTTTAAAGCCACTTGCTAAAAGATTTGGTGAAAAAAGTATTAAAAATGCTAGTCCTAGCAATATGTGTTGTCCTTGTTGCAATAGTGTCTTAAATAAGGTATTAAAAGTTGTGATAGTAAACATGAACATGACACAATTAATTAAACATATTAAGATCTTAAACATTAATGCTAGTACTTTTATTATATGTGTCACACAACATAATATGAATAATACATTTAGATTGAATTTTAAACAACACAAGACAATTTAATATGATTATTAATCTTTTTTTTATTATTTTTTTAAGAATAGGCCTATTTGAAGTAAAAATTAGTTTTTATTAATTACATAATTTTGACATATATAAAAATAAAACTATAACTTTATTGTTAAAATTCTAAATTAATATAGTGTTACAAAGCACCAACAAAACAATAATAGTGTTAGTAAAATATGCTAAAATGTTCAAATAACGTCTATCACTATAAGAAATTAAGGTATTACCAATAGTAAAATTCATTGATATAAAGTTAATTTTCATCAGTAAAATATTTATTGATAGAATCTATCGATTGGAATTTCAGTCGATAGTAAGTAAGTTGGTAATAATTTATTAATGGTAAACTTAAAATTTCATCAGTAATTACTGATGAATATTTTTGTCCGTAATATAATTATTTTATCAATAAATATATTTAAATAAAGCAATAAAATTTAATTAAAAAAGATAAAATTCCTTTGGTAATTTGTTGATAATCTGTCAATAAAGGCTAATTTCAATTGATAATCTATTGGCAATCTGTCGGTAATCTATGATACAATAATGAGATCCTTATGCATTAAAGATTTGTTCTTAAATATGTTTTTGGTTGTTGTATTTTTTAGAATAAAGGCATCAACAATGCTTAAAAACTAGTACATGTTAAGTTTTTTTTATTTATGAAGTAAGCAACTGATCTCATAACTTGAAATATAGAGATATTTCGAGATAGCATGTGGGTGCTTGTTAAGGAGCAAGTTCACCGAACATGACCTGCTATTATCCATTTGGTATCTAACTCAAGTGTCTATTAAATATACTCTCATATATCAATAGTATAAGTAATCTTTTGACTTATGATACCAAGTCATCTTGTATGTGAATTATCATACTTTGATTGCATCTATACAATTAGGATGAATAATGCCTAAAAAAGGTATTTTTGGGTGTGACATAAAACATATGGAGGTGGATGAGTGATCTAGAAAGGATTCATCACCTAGAGTAATATGAGGGGGCATATCTCATTTGTTTCTGGCTAATGTTAACCATAAGTCCTTACTTGAGCCAAAAAATGATTTATTAGGGTTAATATTGAAGCATTAGGACTAATATAAAATGATAAAAAAATAGACACTATACCATGCTTTCATCTATCCAACATATATGATAGAGGGATCAAATGACATTGACATATTGTACACTAAAAGGATAGTCAAATCATGTTAACTTTCCTAATATTTGGATGGTTATAATGCATTACTAGATGCCGCACATGATTTCTAGATATAAAAAGAATTCTTAATTGAATTATCTTATATTTATTGTTAACATGTTAGAAGCCCAATGGGTCACACACAATAAGATGACATGATGAATTAAAATGAGATTAGTGTTGTGAAATTGATAATTTCACATTAAAGGTTTAATTAAAAAGATTTGATTAAGTGAAAATGTAAAAGTGTAATTTTATGATGCAGGAAACTTAACATGCTTTTATAACACATGTTTAACTAACCATTCTAAAATGGAAAGCATAGAATCAGCAATTGAAGAAAAACACAAAAAGGAGAGTAATTAGGTTGCGTTTAGGAAACTTACAGGGTTTTGCTGCACATTATTCTTCTTTAAAGTGAAAAAAGTTTTTTCACTTGTGTTGTGTTTTTCATTTTGCCTATTGCTAGTTGTAAAAGTCACAATCAAAGTGAGGATTTTGAATCCTAAACCACTAGCATAGTATTCAACCAAGCATAATCCCTATCTCTTGAAAGTTTCAATTTGTTAGCTGTATGGGTCATTGTTAAAGGCCAGACACTTGGTCGACTTTGATTTGCAACGATGGGCTTTGGTGTACAAAAAGGATAATGGGGATGTTAAGCTTTGTGATTTGCAATAATCCAATGCTTGAGGTATGAATAGTTTTTATGTTTGTGCAACTTTTGCACTAGTTGATTGGATGATCATAACAAATTGATCCTTTGATTAGATTTAGTTTTTATATGTTTAATTCTATTACATTTTTCAATTATTGATTTATGTTTGTATGACAAGTATGAGTCAAATCCAACAATTGTTTATCATTACTAATTGAATTTGTATTCATTACCAACTTATTTGAAGCCTAATGAGTCAAACACATAAAGTGACATTATCAAAATTAAATTGAGATTTTGAAATAAGTGGGGCTTAATTTTTTGAAGCAAAAAACAAGAGGATGTAAAATTAAAGCCGTTAAGGACTTAATTGTAAAAGGTATAAAAGTTAATATCCTTATGTGTTATGTTTCGAAAAAAAGTTGGTCTATAAATAGACTACTTATGCTAGTGGAGAATATTGAATAAAAAAAAAGGTAATTAAGGATTGCTAGCTGGAAAAGAAACTTATGGAAAACCATTTATTCCATAAGGTTTTGCTGTAACTTTTAAACACAAGGAAAATTATTATTTTTTCTTTTAACACCTTAAGGCATTTGACAAAAACAATGATTGGCTTTCTTTGTCTGTGAAACAAATCATACTTGCTAGCTCTAGTTTTGAATACTACCTTGGTAAAGATTTCAGCAAGAGTTGCTATATGGATCATTGTTAGAGGCCAAACACTTTGGTGGCTTAATCTCAATTTTGCTTTGGTGTTCAAAGGCAACCAAGAGCTATTCAACTCAAGATACAATATCTTGGAGTTCATGGTATGATTATTAATAGAAGTAGATTTAATATTATGTTTTAAATCAGAAGTTATAACACAAGTGTGATCCAATAGGTTTCGACTATTGTTTGTTTAATTATTCCGTTGTGCTTTCATACATGTGATATATATTCTTGATAATTGTTATCTTGCATGATGTCGAAACCATTGATAACATGAACCAACACTAGTTTACACAATGATGGCATGTCCCTTTATCACTTTCTTATCTTTCTTTACCCCCACCATTAGGCTTTAAAGCCTTTGAGGTAAAAGCCTCATCTTTTTGTTTTCTTTCTTGAAGAGCTTTTTCTTCAATTTCTTTCCTTTGAAGGAAGCAACTAGATAGATGGTGGCTTTCTTTTTGTTAATGGTCTTTTCATCCCGTGTGAGTATACTTGGAAACCCTAAGAGGTTAGCCTTTAATGGTTCATGATGAAGTTCATCACTAATTGAGAAAGCTTTCCGCCAGTGAAGAAAGAAATAAGTCTATACTTAAACAATGATCATAACTCAACCAAATTGCCCAAGTTTGTTAATGCAATAAATCATTTTCAGCATATAAGGCTTCATAGGGTTATCTTCGGACATCTTACTTTGAAATAGTTCTTTTAAGATGTCAAATTTTCAGTGTAAATTTTCTTATCAAACAATTCTGTAAGGTTTAGGATCATCTACTAAGCATCCATGGTCTCATGCTATTGTTGAAGATTGGGAGCCATACTAGACAGTATCACATGTAGCTTGATGAGCTTATCTTTATAATCCTAATAGGCCTCCCAATCCTCTTCATTGGCATCGACAATAGGTTCCTTATGGATAAGATCATCATAGACATAGTACTTCTTTTCTTATTTCAACACAATCTTGAGATTGTGAAACCAATTTATGAAATTTGACCTAGTAAGCTTGTTTGCATCAAATATGCTACAGTGGACATTGTTTACCATGATGATTTATATCCTATGTAAACAATGCACATAAGGTATTATGTGGCTTTTTAATCACTAAGATAATGTTTTAAAATCTCGAACTATTATTCTCAATATTTTACCAAAATAATAGCCCTTTTTTATTACTTTGAAAATTTTAACTTTTAAACTTCTTAGTGAGCTAGCGTCACCTTCATCCTACCACAACCTTTAGTGACCCGATAAATCATGATAAAACTACATAGGTAGGTAATTTAGCATAATGATTACATCTATATATAACAAATATATTAGTCAGGTGGTAACTCCTTATCTAAAATACATTATGTACATTTCTTCTAACTTTGCTTCTAATATTATGTGGTCAAAGGTGACACATTCAAACCACACAATACTAGTTTAGTAAGATCCACCATCATAACTCAAACATATTCATGTTACAGTTTGACCTTGAGTGACTTAACAAGCTTCAAATAAAAAGAATTCTAGTTATGTTGCTAAAATACCCTTATTAATAAAAATATAGTTACTTAAAAAAATAATTTCAAATTTTATTTAACGAATAATTTATAAAATAAGAACCTATTGGTGTATAAGGAATTACAAACTATGAACCAATTTTAATAAGTATAATCCCTTTAAAAGAGTAACAAACTTAATGATGTGTTCCTATAAGAAGGCATTTGATTTAGGGGAATCCAAGAACTTTCCCCATAATCTTGATTGTGGGTATCTAATTCTCACGTTTGATTAAGGGTTATTCAATTCTTGGAGAAAATGTCAGATTCTCAACATTACCCAAAAGTACCAAATTAGAAACTCACCTCTCCCTGTGGTGTTTTATAATTTTGGGTAGAAAGTTGCTTAAGTTTCACATTTGACCTGAATAAAAAATTAATTCTTTTTATGTTACCCATTTGAAAAGAAATGTCTAGCAATGAAATTGAATTTTTTAAGTCAATTATGGTGTTTGTAATGAACAAAACAGAGTAATTGTTCTTTGTATGGTTTATATTCCAATTTTCTATTCCTACATTTTTTTAAAAGTACACCATAATTGTTCTATGTGTGGCTTTTGTTTAAACCTTATTACTGCATTTTTTAAAGAAACACAATAATTGGTAATATTTACTACATTTAATACAAAAAACTCAGTGGTTGATTGAAGTTTTCATTTCAACTTTAAAATTATAATTTTGCATTTTTATTTAATGTGATACTTTCTTATTACTGCATTTATTTGAAATTGATAACTCTAGTTTATAGAGTTATTTCTAGTACTTTTATGGTTGATTTTTGCTTAGTTCTTAGCAAAATAAAGTTTTTTTTACTCCTAAATGATTGAATTTTCTGTTTTATAGTTTTTTTTTTTTAAGAAAAGAATGATTCTTGGTTATTCTTGAAGATTCTTGGATGATTCTTGATCATATTATGGATGATTGAGATGTTCTTGGAAGTTCTTGATTTTCTTAAAAGTTTTGAATTTCAAAAATAGGAAAAATGTGCAAGATTTGCTTTGGCAAGTGTTATAGAATTGAAAATGATGAATCTTGAAGAAAGAAGATGAAAATTCATGCAAGAACTCAAGTTGGAATTTCAGCAAAGAATAAGGGTAAAATTATACTTTCACATGATTACAAGTCCATGGTAGCTTACGTAGGTGCACATGCATGGGATTACTTTAGGATGACATGGCATTTAAAGAGTTCTCTTATTAGTTAAGAAAGATGATGTGACATGATGAGGTGGTAATTCTATTTTCTTTTTCTATTTGGAGTTGGGTTTCTTTTCTTAGTGGTGAAGTATTCCTAATTCTACTTGGAATAAGATTTTGCATGGGTTATAAATACAACTTGTATGGGTATTTAGGAAGCTTTTTAGATGAAGTTAATTTATAATTTTTCTTAAAGAAATTAAGTCAAGGCATGGGTAAAAAGATGAAAATCAAGATGGAAGGATTTGAATCAATTTTATGGAAGCTAAATTTAGTAAGGCCGAAAATGTACTTTCTTGATTTAGCAAGATTTTATTTTTGGTAAGTTTATATATGGTATGAAAGAGTTGCTACATGATAAGCATGGTATAGTAAAGATCTAGAAGCTTTCTTTTAAAAGTCTTAATTGAAGAAGCACTCTTGGATTTAAGAGACAAGTCCAACCGAAACCAAGAAGTCTTCTTGAAGTCCCACTTCAACTGAACCTACCTAGGAATTTTAGGGTTTCTTTTGCCTATAAATAAATTATATTCTTCTTAGAAAAAATGTGTAAGGGTTTGGCATGATAGACCAACTTTGTTATGATTTTATTAGAGTTTTATAAAGTTCTTGTTCTTTAGTTTTCTAAAAGCTTTCTTTAAGTTTTCAAGATTATGCTTTTAAAGGTTTATAGTTCTTTAATTTTCTGGTTTTCAAGAATTGTTTATGCACTTTCTTTTTAAGTTTTAAAGTAAAAAAATTCTATTTTTCAGGTTCTTTTCATTCGTTTATGCAATTAAGGTTTAATCTTGCATTTAGTTTTAGTTTTTTGTTCATGAAAGTTTACGATTTGGCTGCCCTTGATTTACTTTCATTTGATTCATGTTCATTTTAGTTTAATTGATTCAACTGCATATTAATCTTATTTTAAAGCATTTGGTTCTTGGTTTTAAAAGTTGTAATTCAATTTGGTTTTATTGTTTTGTTTAGATTTGCATGCTTTACGTTTAAATCTTGGTTCTTGCATAATCTTTTATATGTTCTTGATTTGATTTATGGTTATTTAGTTTATGTTTTAGATTATGCATATTTAGAATTTGTTTCATTACATTATAATTTCATTTGATAGCTAAGATTTAATAAAATTTGGTTGAAGGTTTCACTAGGGTTTGATATTATAAAGTTTAGGGTTTTATTATTTTAGGATTTTATAATTTGCTTGATTTGAATTCTATTTAGATTTAATTTGGTTTAATTGCATATTATTTAATTAAATAAGTAGTCCACATGTTTTAAAAGTTATTTAAGGTTTCAATTTACATATATTGCATGGTTTGCATGATAATTCATTAGGGTTTATATTCGGTATTGCATATTTGATTCTTATAAGTTTCTATTTTGGTTATTTTAATTAGCACTGTTTATTTTCTTGCAATATTACTTTTTGTTTATGCTATTTAGAGTTAATTGAATTTTGATTTTGGCATTTAGCTTTAGATTGATCTCCATTTTTTATTATTTTGTTATATTGTTTTCAATTTTGTATGTTTTACTTGTTTATAGTCTATTAGTTTAATTTGGTTTTAAGTTACTATAGTTTGCATGTTTTAAAGTTCTTTAGTTTAGTTTTCATATCCTTTAATTGATTTTTCTAAGTATAGGTTTAAGCATATACAATTTTGGTGCTTGAGTTTTCTATATTCTCAATCTTCATGAGAATGATACTCGATTTATCATTATATTACTTGTACGATTCTGTATGCTTGCAAATATCATAAAAATAAACATAGTAATTAAGTAATTTAAAAAATTTTCTCTCTAAAAAATTATGCTTATGATATTATGAACATTGTAATGTCTAATCAAATTCAAAATAACATGTTTTTCATAGCTATTACAATTTTATTACATAAGAAATGCCGTAATTGTTGTCTTCATCATATTTGAATAACCAATACCACTTTTTGATTTTTTTTGTATATACATAGCAAAGCTCTAAGCAAATGCTTTTCTGTTTCAACTAACATTAGCTTCAACGTTCGTCTTTAAATCTTCATGCTGTTCAGTTTATCTACGTTTTTTTTCAATAAACAATGTATCTACTACTTGTTACATAATTATTTGTTCAGCATTATTTATTTGATTCAAATTTTTTCTTGTTTTATTTGTTTAGATCTTGTTTAAATCTTTGATTGAAAACATGTTGATATACCATTAGTTTTAGCTCCTTCATCCACAAACATTTTGTTTTTGGTTTATGTTTTGGTTTTAGATGTCTAATAGATTCCATCTACAATATGCAAAAATTTGCTTTCTAGTTATGCTTTCAACATTAACTATAATCTTTCTTGTAAATAATTATGACTCGTTTATCACTAATAAAGTGGATGCAATTGGTTACAGTGTTTATTTTGCATTTAAATCATATAGGGACTTTGCTGCATGTGCTACTTATTGTTGCTGTGAAATTAATTGCAATGAAACTTAGAAAACGATGTACAATATCTTATGGTTAAACCTTTTATGATAGGCTACATATTAGAGAGTTAAATATAATGGTTTTTAAGAGTGATAGACAATGTGTAGATAATACTAGAATAGATATGAGAGCTTTTACAAAATTATGTCATTTGCTTCAAATAAAATGGAGATTGCAAGCATCTAGGCATATGTTAATAGAAGAAATAGTTATTAGCTTCCTTCACATCATTGCCCATCATACAAAAAATAAGGTTATGAAGTGTCAAGTAGCTAGATCTGGAGAGATAATTAGCAGACAATTTCATGCTATATTGAATTCTATTTTAAGATTGCATACCCTGTTGTTTAAAAAACCCAAACTAATATAAAAGAATTCAACAGATTATAGATGAAAATGATTTAAAAGTTGTTTAGGTGCCTTAGATGGGACATACATAAAAGCCAATATTGACACAGTTGACAGTCCTACATACAAGATTATTAAAAATGAAATCGCTACCAATGTCCTTAGTGTTTGTATCCCAAAAATGTAATTCATATATATTCTACTAAGATGAGAAGGCTTTATAACAAATGGCAAAATGTTGAGGGATGCCATCACATGCAGGAATGGGTTGAGGATCCCATAAGGTATTAGCTTTAATGTTTTGGTTTAGTTTAGCATGAAACACATTTTTTGTGTATTATTATTATTCCACTAGAATAGGTAATTACTATTTGTGTGATGCTAGATACAAAAATGGAGAAGGTTTTTTAGCACCTTATAGAGGTTAAAGATACCATCTGAATGATTGGAAGCCAGAACTCCATCCGACAACCCCTTAGGAATACTTTAATATGAAACACTTATTGTAATAGTTTTAGGGACTGCTAGATGGATTTGAAAAACAAATGATAGAGTCACCACCAATCTTTTTTGGCTAAATGTGATTGGCCACCTATTAAAACTTACATTCTTAATAAAATTTTAAAACTAACTAAAATTTTATTAAAAAAATAATTTTGGGGTCTGCGAAAATAATTTGGATTCAAAAGTCAATTACGCATGGGGAAGGATTAGCACCCCCACAGTGCCTATTTAAAATGATACCAATTAATTATGTGTTATCCTTTAATATTGACTATAATGGTCTTAATTTTGGTATTTGAATATTCATTTTCTTAATTTTCTTTAAAAACATATTTTTATTTTCAACAAGCTAGAAAAATAGATAAGAACCTAATATTGAAAATTTTCTAAAAATATTCTAATACTTTGGGAATATTAAAAAGAACCATATCTCATAATGAATTTTTTTAAAAATCGCTACTCATAATTCTTAAAAAATCCTATACTCAGTGGTTCATATTTATTTTCAATATTTATTTTTGAAAAATGTAAAATATAATATCTATAATAGTATTTACTGAAATTCATTTTTATGCCATTTATAAAAGAACAAAAAATCTTTACCAAAAATTGATCTAAATGCACCAATACATTAGCGGTATTTTAGATAGATTTTCTTACTTAAAGATTTCTAAAGAATCACTACTTCGATTTTTTTTTAGGATTTCATCCTTAGGGAGTTTTTGTTTGTTTTAAAAAGTATCAAAGTCATGTAATAATAATATTATCCACAAATACATTTATTTCCTAAAAAACACTCTTAGTTACTAAGAAAAATTATTCAAATAAAAGAAAATGATTATAAAATAAAAATTTTTCATATTGAAAAGAAACTTCTAAATATTCCAATAGTTTGATAATTTACAGAAAATTTTTCTCACCTAGAGATTTCTCAAGAATCACTACTTGGACTTCTCGGAGTCCCATCATCAAAAATTTTTATTTGTGTTTAAAACTACGTAATGCAAACAATAAAATAGAATATGCATACGAAAATATAACATTATTATGATGTTATACATTTTGTTAGTCATTTTAATTTTACTTTACAATTATCATTAAAAAATATTCGAAAAGAACAAAGTAAATAAAACTTGTTATTGAAAATTTTCCTAGATACTTCAATACTTTGGTAGTATTTTAGAAAACTTTTCTCACCTAGGAATTTCGTAGGAATATCTAATTGGATTTCCTTAGAATCCCATTATCAGAGATTTCATTTACTTCTTCCTTTCTTACCCAATTAATTCCAATCTTTAATCTTTAATTTTAAACTTCAATTTCATTACTAAAAAAGTCATTACATGTTATTATTAATATCTATCAAATTTTAGGAAAATAGACAAATGAAATTTTTTTGCATTGAATATTTTTCTAAATACTCTATTACTTTAATAGTATTTCTAGAAAAATATCATCACCTAGACATTTTAGAGAATCACTACTCGAATTTCTCTAAAATATCATTATCGGATAAAAAATTTCTTTTATCCTTCTATTTTTATATTCCATGAAAATCCACCAAGTAATAAGTGTAAAAACCTTGCATTTTTGTTCGTCCATAAATACATTTTAATCAACAACTATGGACCCTCAAGAATAAACATAAAATGTAAGGTAACTTAATACAAAAAAATGAACAAAATAACATGGAAATAGCCCCCTAAAATCGTATATTCACATTAAGGATGAAAGGAGAGTAGATGAAATGCAAGCGATATAAAGGAAAAATCCTAAACTATCATGAAACCAAAGTAAAACATGAAACTAAATTAAAATAACAAGCAAATAATGACCAAAACAAGCTCAATAAACAATATAAACAAGGCTGGATAGAAAATAACATCAAGTAAAACCTTAGTTAAATAGCAAATAAAAGGTTAAGTATTCAAGAGTCAAGCTATTTTTATGCCTGATGATGAACAAGAGTCTATCCAACCATCAAAAGCCATCCTTATCAACAAGAAACAAGCTCAAAGCAAAGTAATTTAAACTTGAAAAAAGTAAAAGAACCTAAGCTAAACCAAAATAAGAAACTCCATGGATTAAGGTATAATGAACAAAGCTTCAAAGAAGAATAATATGCAAGTGCTGAAAGATAACATAAAGCTAGAATTTAAAAGCAGCAAAATGAAGAAAAAACCAGCCTAAATGGAGCTAAGAAACCCAAGCAAAATCAACAAGTATGCTGCCTGCTATGGTGCTTTACAAAGAAGAACTGAAAATGCAAGGATGAAAAATGTTACCCTATGTTTTGGTTCCCCTTTGTTCAATAGCCCCCTCTCTCTCTTTTTTGTTCTTCCCCCCTCTCCACCAGCCTCCTCCCTCTTCTTTAGTAGTCGGTAAGCCATTCTCTTTAACTATTTTTTCTCCTATTCAGCATTCTTTATTTCTAACAGCCCCTTTCTCTTTTCCATGTTTTTTTCCCTTTCTTCCAACCTTCTTTTTACTTCCAACACTTTCCAACTCCTTTATCTTATTCAGCAGACCCCTTTCAAAAAGTTCTCAATCTTGGTCAAATGGACCATTCGATGAAATATCATCCAAGGTCAAAGTTTCTCTTTTTTTTTCTTTTCAAGGAAGCACATTTGGCCATTGGATCAAAATCAATAAAATGATTCAATGACCCATATTATTCACTGCAAAGGTTGAATTTTTATGCCCTCTAAACCCATGAAAAGACTATTTTACCCTTAGTGCAAAGTTTTCAGTATTTAGGCCATTTTTTTAGAAATCAATGTTCCCAAGCTCATTTTTGAGAATTTAAAATACCAAAAATCATGAAATATTATAAAATTAAAATCTGAAAAGTTTTATGAAAATCTAATCTCGAAAATGGTAAATTACGAAAATACACTTATATGGGTATTTTGATAATTTCACACTTTTCAGGGTACTGCTATAATTTTAACTACACTAAAAATTATAAAATATTATGAAATTAAAATTTAAAAATTTTTATAAAAATCTGAGCTAGAGAATGTCAAATTATGAAAATACTCTTATATGAGTATTTTAGTAATTTCACATTTTTCAGGATATTACTGTGATTTTAAATGCACTAACATCATGAAATATTATGAAATTAAAATTTAAAAATTTTTACGAAAATTCAAGCTCAAGAAGGTCAAATTTTAAAAATTCCCTTATAAGGGTATTTTAGTAATTTTTTACTTTTTTGTTGCAATAAAATTTTTAGTGTTTTAAAAATCACCAAATTTAATTTTAAACCATATTGATTTCAATTAGAATGTGAATTTTGATGATTGACCTTAGTTCTATTTATTTTGACCAAGTTTTATGCAATTTTTTTCAAGGATGACTTTGAGGTTTATTCATTTTATTTATTCTTTACTTTTCTTGCATTCATGTGAAAATGGATCATCCATATAAATCCCATGCAAAAGAATTTGATAGTAATTATACGAGTCTCCTTTTTCTTTGTTTATTAGGCCTAAATATCGAGATGGGTTCTTTAAGGGGCTTTTTTAAGGGCTTCAAATGGGCTTTGTTCAACCATGTTAAAATGTTCTAGATAAAATTCGGTGTCTACGCTGTCTCTCTTTGTAAATTTTTTAGAATTAAAAATAATGCAAAGACATAGATAATAATTTTGTCTAGATAATGCTTTTAAGAGGTTTTTTTTTTAATCTTGTTTGAAAATTGCTCATTCTAAACAAAGGCTTTGAAACTTTGAAGATGGTTCCCCCTAAATAGAGGCTTTGAAACTTTAAAATTTTAAAATATTTTAGTCAGAGGTCTTGGAGATTATGCTCGAAGATCTTATAAATCTCAACGTCTTTAAATGCTCATCCCAATAAAAAAGCATTAAAACTTTGAAAATTTAAAATGATTTGCCTGAAAGTCTTACAAATCTTAAAATCTTTGAATGCTCATCGTAATAAAAGCATTGAACTTTAAAAATTTTAAATGGTTTTGCCTAGAGGTCTTGAAAATATATCTGAGTGCCAGCTTAACTGAACTTAAGTCTTATATTGTATCATATCTCTTCTTTTTCATTTGTCCAACAATCCCTCTACTTTTTGTAGATCATTTTTCTTTCAACTTTTTAAACCTTTTTTATATTTTGATCTCTTGTCAAACTATTTTTTTCTCATATTTTCATGATAGACTTGTTTTTGTCCTTTTTTCTTTTTTTTTTAATATTTACAAAGTTGGTAAATGTAATTATGATACAAATGTCTATTCTCATTAAATAATGCTAATGCAAATGTCAATGCGAATGCAAAATGCGAATGCTTGATGCAAATACATTTGACTTTTTCACAATACAAATGGCAATGTTACTTTCATGTAAATGCCCCTACAAATACCTTTTCTTAGGATGTAGATGTCATGATGCAAATGCAAACTTCTTTCTTATGGTACAAATGCAAATGCCTTGGTTAAGATGCAAATACAAGTGCAAATGCAAGTGATGCAAATGTCTTGCTCATGATGCATACGTAAATGTGAATGCAAGTGATGCAAATGCGAATGTCTTGTGATGCAAGTGCTAGTGATGTAAATGTAAATGTCTTTTTCATGATGCAAATGCAAGCGATACAAATGTAAATGTCTTTTTTCTTGTGATGCAGGTGCTAGTGATGCAAATACGAATGTCTTTTTCATGATACGAATGTAAATAATGCAAATGCAAATGTCTTTTTTCTTGTGATACAGGTGCTAGTGATGCAAATATTTTTTTCATGACGCACATGCAAGTATGAATATGAATGATACAAATACGGATGTCCTTTTTATGATGTAGATGTAAGTGATGCAAATGTTTTTTTCATGATGCACATGCAAGTATGAATGCGAATGATGCAAATGCAAATGTCTTTTCTTTGTGATATAGATGTGAATGCAAATATTTTTCTTATGATGCATATGCAAGTATGAGTGTGAGTGATGCAAATGTGAATATCCTTTTTTGTGATACAAATGCAAGTGATGCAAATGCAAATGTCTTTTCTTGGTAATGCAGATGTGAATGTAAATATCCTTTTCATGATGCATATGTAAGTACGAATGCAAATGATGCAAATGTGAATGTCCTTTTTGTGATGCTAATGTGAATGTGAATGATGCAAATGCAAATGTCTTTTTTTATGATGTAGATGTGAATGTAAATGTTCTTTTCAAGATGCACATACAAGTATGAATACGAGTGATGCAAATGCGAATGTCTCTCTTTTGTTATGCCAAATAAACTAGGGTTGCATGCCTGGGAATTGACGATCTCTATTAAAAATGAAAGGTAAAAAAATTCTTTTTAAATGGGTTGAATGGTTCTGTGTATGGAGATTTTTGTTTATTTAAAAGGGTTTCAATACTTGAAAAAGATAAAAAAAAAAAATAATTTTCCATGCTAGCTTACAAATAAAACATAAGCTTTTTTAAAAGCATCAATTCTTTGAAGACCAAACATATTCAACATCTTCTTTAGTCTCTAAATGTTACAACTTGATATATATCAATGTTAGCTGTAAGGACTTGGGATTTTGAAAGGTTATTTGGAAATGAACAAAAGTTAAGAGTTTCGAAATCAACTCACCTTAGACTTCGGTGACTTTGATATTTTAGATCTTTTAATAAAGTTTGTCTTAGCATCTACCATATTTAGCATTAGGAGTAGCCTTCAAGATTTGTTCTAGATTACCTTTTATAGAATTTTCACCCTAGAGCCATTTTTATTTCTATTTTTTCCTCCTTTTTTTTATTTGTTTTCTTTATTAACACATCATACACTTAAAAAATTCAAAACTAATCTGCAAGAGGAAAACAATTTTTTTGAAAGGGGTTAATGGTCTAAATAGGAAATTATGTAATAAATGGGGATTCAAAAGATTTATGATCATTTTTTCAAGAGAAACTTTTCAATTTTAAACCTTCATGCTTGATCCAATATGGACTTTTCAAATATTGTAATATAGGTTGAGGTTCGAGGTTATCAAAGAAAAAGATAGAAAGGCCCAAAATAAGTATTTAAAGGTATTTAAAATCAAGAATTATTTTTTTGTTCGAAGGATATTCTCTGAGGGCTACTCTTTTTGGCTCTTCTTTCATTCATTTTTTTCCTTTTTTTATTCTTCATTTCCGTTTATTTCTCTCTTTTCTTTTTTTTTTTTTTTTTCATCCTTTCATTGAGTGGATTTAGAACTTTTGTGAACTTTTATATTGGGTTTTTACCCCTACATCCGGGATTCCATTCAAACATCCCTATTCTTAACCTTTAGATGTGTTCTTTTTTGCCTTTTAGTGTTGAGGGTGATCCTTAGTTAGGGTTATTTTGAAATAATTCAATTAGGCTCAAAGGGGTAACAAGGAATAAATTTTTACATTTGTGAAAGGATAATGAAAAATGACCATTTGTCATTTCAAGTACAAACACTTAAATTAAAGAGCGGTTCATTTTTAGAAAAATGATCTTGAAAAAAGGTTTCATTTAAATGGTTTTTGGTTTTTTTTGTGGTTTTTTTTGGCATTTTCTATTTTGGGAAATTTTCTTGTCCTTTTTCCAAAACTTTGAATTTATCAAGATTTTATTGGAATTTGTTCAAATTTTCTAAGTGCATGATGTCATAACCATTGTTCTTTTCTTCTCTTTTTTTTTATTCATTTTTTGACATGCCCCCTATAACACATACTTAAATTCATTTTATCAGTAATGTGTTTAATAGAAGATGCCTCATTTTAGCAAACTATCTTTAATGAAAGTTATTACAAGAAAAGGTTATATGAAATGCATGAAAAAATGTCATATAAAATGATCCCATTTGAGGTACCAAATGATCCATGTCACTTTACTAAAAAGAGAATGAATTGGTTAATCATAACTCAAATTGTCTAAAAGATAATGAGATCTTTCTTTTTTGATTAATGTGCCCTCAAGATGCGTGGGTCAAGCCTATTTTAGGGTAAGAAATTAAAAGGTTGGTAACTTTTGTAATCAACATGACCTTAATGACACATGGGTCAGGCCAATTTTTTAGGTAAAAAGACTGAAAGGTTGGTAAATATAAGCAACATGCTAAGGAAACATATGGGCCAAGTAAAATTTTAGGTAAATGATTGAAAGGTTAGTAAATCTAAGGTTATTTTATAAGACTTCGATTAGCTTTGATTTTAAAAATTCTTTGAAACTACAGCATCATATTGACACATCAAATTACCACATCTAAATCCTTAGAAAAATGTCATATTTGCCTAATCTTTTTGGAATCCAAATTTCTTTGTTCTTTTTTAAATTAGATGTTTCATTGTTCATTGCTTTGCGAAAGAATATCATTTTTTGATATCATAATGTTATTGGGTGAAAGCAAGGTTCACAAATTAACTTTATAGCTTTTGAAGGGTTAAGGCTATCTAATGGAATCATTTGAAAGGCTTAAGCAAGAAAGTTTAGGTATTTGACAAATTCCTAATAGTGATAATCAACTCATATGAGACTCAAAATTTTTTTCTTTTTTTTTTATTATTTTAACCTTAAGACCTAACTATGTAGGGCTTTATTTAAATCTAACATTTTCCCTTTTTTACCAATTATAAGTCCAAAAATTAAGAATATCAAATGACAATCTAAATTCATGGAACACTCATAATGCACAAGATCTATTCATGCAATGCAAACACTTAAACATGACCTAAAAATTAATATTCCCAATAATATTCTCGAGATAATACTCAAACTTGCCAACAAAGGTTTCCCACTGGTGTCAAAATTTACGTATCCTTTCTTGATCAAGTGCTGTACTGTGTACTTAAGAGCTATGCAATTTTTTATGGATTAGCCTGCAACACATCATGATAATCATACTGAGCATTTGGATCATACCATCTAGGGTATTGAGGCTTTAATGGTTTAATGGGATGGTTTGCTACTAATTGAGCGAATAAATTAGTGTAAGAAATGAGAATGGGATTAAGGGGAGTTTTCTCTTGAATGGCCCATAGACTTCTAGGATTGCTTGTTGAACTATTTGATTGGACAACATATTGGGTTACGGGTGCAAGAGTATAAGTAGGCATGCAATGGCGAAAACTTTGTAAGAATTTCGGTGGTGATACCGATTGATATGGGCATAGACCTTGGGAAATGTTATGTGTGGTGGAGTAATAAGTGGGTAGGTTGGGTAGGGGTGATATAAGATAAAATTTCTAGGTGATTGATTCCTATAGGCCATAACATGTACCTCTCCATCTTTCTTCTTAAGAGGCATTATTTTCTTGAAATTGAAGGCATCACCTATCTCGATCTTACCACTATTGATGGCACTTTCTATCATTTCACCAGAAATTACTATATCCATAAAATGTTTATTACATTGCCAATAAGTTTATCATAATACCTTGCTTTGAAAGTATTAACGAAAAGCATCATTGTCTCATTTTCGATCAAAGGTAGTTGTACTTAAACAACAAGATCCCTCCATCTATGGATATACTCTTTAAAGGTTTCATTGGCTTTTTTTTTTTTTTCATATTTTACAGTGGCAATCTATTAGGAGCCTTGTATAATACATGCTTGTATTGACCATGAAAAGCTTTAGCAAAGTCTTTCCAAGAATATATATGACTTATATCTAGTTGGACATACCATCTAGCTACAGACCTAATGAGATTGTCTTAAAAACATTGGATCAAAAGCTTATCATTGTTGCTGTGACCAGTCATCTTATGGCAGAACATGGTGAGATAGGTTGATGAGCATTTAGTTTTATCATATTTCTCAAAATTAAGAGTTTTAAAGTTCAGTGGAATTACTAGATCTGATACCAAACTGAGGTCATTTGCATTGATAACACTAAATATATCTCTTCTTCTAATGACTTTTAGTCTTTCTTCCAACAAGTCATACTTGTGTTGAACTTTTATTTTCTCTCTTGACTCAAATATGCCCCTTAATTTCTCTTGCTCCTTGAGATCATCCAAATTGGGAACAAAAAATTGGATCAACTAGATTGTATCATAGATTATACTTAAATTGCCCCTGATTTGGTTGTTGGTTAATTAGTAAGTTCACATTCGAGAATGGATAAGGTTGTCTGCCCACATATGATGGATACATCAGCTGATGAGCTCAAGCATGGGGTGGTATATACCCAGGTGGAGAAAATGGCTCTTCTCTAACATTGTTGTTTCTTTAGGGCTGATTTTTCTTTCTTGTAGCAAAGGTTTCAACAACATCTTTCTTTTTGGCCATACCCCCCATTAACTTCCTTAACTTTATCATTTGTCTTCACTTTTCCTCTTGCATTTTAACCATCCATTCTCACATATCTTTCTAAGCTTTTTCCCTTCTCTCTATCCTAGCCAGCTGCTTATTTTTCATAATTCTAACTTGTAACTATGTATTATACAGGTGGTGAGCAGACTGGGTTCGAACTTTCAATGTTTGAGCTACCCTTAAACCTTTTTATTAACCCAATTTGAAAAATTATGATGCCATATTATTTTTGTGAAAGCAAAACAATTTTATTTTAATTTTGAAAATATCATTCTAATGATATAAAGTATTGAGAAAAAATGCAAAATGTATGCATGAATGCATTGAGAGGTATTTATTCCAAGACATATCTCGAGTATCAGAACTTTTCATTGATTTCGACAAGTTTTTTATTACAGAGAGTCTATCATTTTGGCATTGTAGCCATAGAAACATTTAATTTTCTTATAGTAATCCTTGGCATCAACTAAAAAGTTCAACAAATGTTGCCCATAACTTTCGATTAGGTTGTTTCTTGTATTAAAGCTTCCATTCTTTCAACCATCTCCTTTGTTTTCCTTACTGCTTTGGCAATTTGACTAGCTAGATGCTCTATGTATTGTCGCCTTCCCAACCTCTTTGTCTTTCATTTCATATGAGCATCTACTTCGAGATCGTAAGTGTATCTCTAATCTACTTCTCTATTTTACCATTCTTTGATGATTGTGGAAATATTATCTTTGTGGTTTTGCAATTGTTGTTTCATCCCTTGAATTACTTGGTAAAGTGATTCTTTCTCCTTTTGCATTTCGTGGTGTTTTCTTTTTTCATCTTTGATCTGGGCTTTCAACTTAGCATTCTCCTTTTGACATTCTATCAATGTTGTTAAAGCTGTTAAGTACAAACCTTCTCACTTTTGCTATTCTCAAGAAATCCTAATGGCTTTTTCCTCATTTTCCTTAGCTTTGTCCTTTCAATGTTGCATCTCTTCTTGAAGCTTAATCATTTCTTTTTACTGTTTAACAACAAATCTAGCACATTTTCCTTTCTTTAATTGGGTTTGCACTTTCTTGTTTTCTTGATGCAAATTCTTTTGATTATTTTGGGCCACATCATAATCTTGTATCGCCTTTTTGAGTGTACTTTTTTAAGCTTCTGCTTTATATTTTGGTTGTCCCATCTCTTCTTAGAGTCTCAAATTTTTTTTTCAATTTCTCTTTTTTTGCTTCAAGTTCTTGCTTAACAAGTTCAACTTTTAACAATGGCTCTTTTGCCCATAGATCTATTTGTTGAAATAAAAAATCATCTGGAGTGAGTATAATATCTCTAAAACACTTTATCTTCCAAATCAGGTAATCGAGGCTGACTTTGTCAAAAATAGGTCCTAATCTTAGCCTTCAAGTCTTCTTCCATACCTGAACTGACTATTTTGCTATTTTTGATAAGCACATTTCTCCATATGCAAATTTTACTAGAGCAAGTGCATGTGTGGCAGGGACAAATTGCTTCACACTAAATTACCTTAACACCATTAATGGAGCATAACTTACCACTCCTTACAATCCCAAAAGTAGTACCCATGGGTCATTTCCGCCATGATATAACATTAGCACATGCGACATCCATGGTGCCATCCATTTGACCTGATCGCTAGTAAGCCTCCGAAAGAATGTTACCCACTCTTCTTTGGATTTCAATGTTGGCCACTGACTCTCGCAAAATTCTTTGATTGGGGTTTTATTTTGAATATACGGCTTGGAAAAAGCACTTTTCTTGCATCTAAAATGGCTCTTTATCCAAACAAATAGTAACTATGCACTTCTTGTGAAATGTCTTTCATTCCGATGATAAAAGTTCAATGATCTAATAGTTTCAACTAGGATGGCTAGAATGGGATTAATCATCTGACTTTTGATTTCTTCAAACATATCAACTACTGCCATTTCAATATATCTTAAAGTTTTTGGAAAGATCACTATACCATAAATTACTAGGAAAAACACTGTAATGCCTTGATCATCCTCTAAGTGTCCTAATATGAAATCATCAAAGAAATGCTAAGGTAAGCTAACACCTTTACCTTTGTCTTTAGTCAAAGCATCAATGACCTCTATCTTTATTCCCATCAATTTAGCTATCTTCTTACAGTATCGTGACCTTGGTTTCCTAACATATATCTTATCAAGGTATTGCAATTCTAATCCTACCAAAACAAAATATTCCTTGATAATCGGTATCAAATTTACTTCTTAAATATGAAATATCTGTACAATAGGTTTCAAAACTGAACAGCTACTCAAATCAAATATTTCTCAATTACTACTGAAAGAAGAGATGCAATTTGCCTATATCTTTCATAAAACTATTCCTTCCTAGCTTCACCCATCCGATTCCATAGAGTAGCCAAATCTTTCAAATTATTCTAGATAAGATTCAAATACACTTTTTCTAATAATCCCTACACGAAACCAACATGTAATCAATCTCCCTCTTTTTTTTGAGTTCTTATAAACCATTCATGCCCTTCATTGTATGATTCACATGGGCCAATTATAGAAGAAGAGCAGATTTGTTAAATTGTGGGATCTATTAAAAGAACTTTGTTGAAAAATGCCTCAGAACAAATATCTCACTTTGCTATGCCAATGTAATTTATGCAAAAAAACATAAAAGAAAAAAAATGAGTTGTTAGTACAAAAGAAAGAAAAATAAAAGTAAAAGTAAAAGCATGAAAAATAATAAAAAAGTGAAAGGAAAAGTTTTTTCTTAGAAAAAAAATGACACGAAAATCTTATTGTATTTTTTTAAAATCAAAACAAATTTGAATGCCTGCATTTGTGATTTTCTTAAAAAAAAACCATAATACAAATGTTCCCCTTTTTATTCTAATTCATGGAGATGGTCTATGAAAAAGGTAAATATAACTCTACCTCGGGTCAACTTTTATGGTTTACTATATGTTGGGTTTGAATTGATTTGCATATAATGGTCCCCAAATTGTTCCTCACTGGCATCCATTATAGACTTGTAAGGTACCATGATCCTCATCTATTACAGGCTATAAATGGAAAGGGTTTAATTTGAGTGGGAGTATTTCGTTTACCATTACAAAGGTTATCACTCGTAAGAGTATAGGTACTTTACTACCTCCTAAAAGGGTTAGAGCCCAGGTATAGAGCTTATGCATGATGTGAATGTGTTGTGTGTGAACAAGGGAACAAAATATTATAAACTTATTCTAAACACTTCATAATAAGAATAATAATATATACAAGCAAACAATAAAAGATCAAAATAAAAATCTAATATTTTGTTTGCCTTTTGCTATTTATCAATATTATTATTATTATTACTATTAAAAATAATTAAAACTAAAAAAATTAAGATTAAATACCAATTAAGACCATTAAAACAAAATTAAAGATAACACATTATTAATTTTTAGCTTGACTCTCTAAAAAAAATGATATCCTCAATGGAGTGGCGAAGTTGTCAAAACGGTTTTGGAGATCGTTAAACAAAAGATGGAGTCACCACCAATTTTTTTTATTAAGTGTGATTGACCACCTATTAAAACTTATTTTCTTAATAAAATTTTAAAACTAATTAAAATTTTATTAAAAAGCTAATTTTTTGGTTTGCGAAAATAGTTTGATTTCGGAGTCAATTACGGGTGGGGAAGGATTAGCACCCCTACGCGCACATTTAAAATTGTACCAATTAATTATGTGTTATACTTTAATATTAACTAAAATTATCTTAATTTTGGTATTTAAAAATAAATTTTCTTAATATTCTTTAAAACATATTTTTATTTTTAGCAAGTTGGAAAAATATATAAGAACCTTATATTGAAAAATTCCTAAAAATATTCTAATACTCTGGCAATATTAAAAGAAACCATCTCACCTGATGAATTTTTTAAAAATTGTTGCCTAAAATTCTTTAAAAATCCAATCTTCAGTGGTTTATATTTATTTTTGAAAAACATAAAAAATATAATATCTATAATAGTATTTTGTGAAATTCATTTCTATGCTTTTTATAAAAAAATGAGAAATCTTTATTGAAAATTGATCTAAATGGTCTAATACATTGACGGCATTTTAGATAAATCTTTTTACCTAAAGATTCTTAAAGAATCACTACTTGGATTTCTTGATGATTTCATCATCAGGGATTTTTCGTTTGTTTTAAAAAGTATAAAAAGTAATATAATAATAATATTATCCACAAATACATTTATTTTCTAAAAAACACTCTTATACATTTATTTCCTAAAAAGCACTTTTAGTTATTAAGAAAAATTATTCAAATAAAAGAAAATGATTATAAAATGAAAATTTTTCATATTTAAAAGGAACTTCTAAATATTCCAATACTTTGGTAATTTATAAAAGACTTTTCTCACATAGGAAATTTTCAGGAATCATTACTCGGACTTCCTGAAGTCCCATCATCATAATTTTTTTTTGTATTTAAAACTATGTAATGCAAACAATAAAGTAGAATATGCATGCGAAAATATAACACTTATTATAATGTTATACATTTGGTTATTTATTTTAATTTTACTGTACAATTATCATTAAAAAATATTCGAAAGGAATAAAGTAAATAAAACTTGTTATTGAAAATTTCCTAGATACCCTGACACTTTAGCGGTATTTTAAAAAAATTTTCCCACTTAGGGATTTCATAGGAATTTCTACTCGAATTTTCTTAGAATCTCATTCTCGGAGATTTCATTTACTTCTTCCTTTCTTACCCAATTAATTCCAATCTTTAATATTTAATTTTTAAACTTTGATTATATCAATTTCATTACTAAAAGAGTCATTACATATTATTATTAATATCTATCAAAATTTTAGGAAAATAGACAAAAGAAAAATTTTTTGTATTGAATATTTTCCTAAATACTCCATTAGTTTGGTAGTATTTTTAGAAAAATATCCTCACCTAGACATTTTAGAGAATCACTACTTGGATTTCTCTAAAATATCATCCTCGGATAAAATTTTTTTTTATCCTTACTATTTTTATATTCCATGAACAACCACTAAGTAATAAGCATAAAAACATTGCATTTTTCTTCTTTATCCATAAATACATTTTAATCAACAACTATGGACCCTCAAAAACAAACATAAAATGTAAGGTAACTTACTACAAAAAAAACTAAACAAAATAACATGGAAATAGTCCCCAAAATCACACATTCACATGGAGGATGAAAAAAAAGTAGATGAAATGCAAGTGATGTAAAGGGAAAATCCTAAACTATCATGAAACCAAAGTAAAATAACATGAAACTAAATTAAAATAACAAGCCAATAATGACCAAAACAAACAATAAAAACAAGGCTGGACAGAAAATAACCTCAAGTAGAACCATAGTTAAATATCAAAGAAAATGGTCAAGCATTCAAAAGTCAAGTTATTTTGATGCCCAATGATGAACAAGAGTCCATCCAACCATCGAATGACATCCTTCTCAACAAGAAACAAGCTCAAAGCAAAATAATTTAAACTTGAGAAAATAAATGAACCTAAGCTAAACCAAAATAAGAAACGTCATAGATTAAGGTATAATGAACAAAGCTTAAAGGAAGAATAATATGCAATGTTGAAAGATAACATAAAGCTAGAATTTAAAAGCAGCAAAATGAAGAAGAAAACCAGCCCAAATGGAGCCAAAAAACCCAAGCAAAATTAGCAAGTATGTTGCCTGCTATGGTGGTTTGCAAAGAAGAATTGAATATACAAGGATGAAGAAGGTTACCCCAAGTTTCGGTTCCCCATTGTTCAATAGCCCCCTCTCTCTCTTTTTCATTCTTTTGTCCCCTCTCTACCAACCTTGACCCTTTTCTTTTGCAGTTGACAGCCCTTTTCCTTTACTATTTCTTTTTTTTTTTCTCCTATTCGACTTTATTTCTTTTTAGCAACCCTTTTCTCTTTTTCACATGTTTTCCCTTTCTTCTAGCCTTTCTTTTTACTTCTAGCACTTTCCAAGCCCTTTATCTTATTCAATAGACCCCCTTTAAAAAGATACCAATCTTGGTCAACATGGACCATTGGATGAAATCTCATCAAAGGGTCAAAGTTTTTTTTTTCTTCTTTTTAAGGAACCACCTTTGGCCATTGGATCAAAATCAATAAAAGGATCCAATGGCCTACATTATTTACTACAAAAGTTGAATTTTTATGCCTTTCAAACCTATGAAAAGATCATTTTACCTATAGTGTAATATTTTCAGTATTTAGGCTATTTTCATAGAAAATCAATGTTCTCAAGCTCATTTTTTAGATTTTAAAACATCAAAAATCATAAAATATTATAAAATTGAAATATGAAAAGTTTCATGAAAATCTAATCTCGAAAAAGGCAAATTACAAAAATACCCTTATATGGGTATTTTGGTAGTTTTGCACTTCCCAAGGTATTGCTATGATTTCAAATATACTAAAAATTATGAAATATTATGAAATTAAGATCTGAAAAGTTTCATGAAAATTAAAGCTCGAAAAGGTCAAATTATAAAAATACCCTTATAGGGGATATTTTGGTAATTTCATATTTTTTTGGGTATTGCTGCGATTTCAACTACACTAAAAATCATAAAATATTATGAAATTAAGATCTGAAAAGTTTCATGAAAATCTAAGCTTAGAAAGGTCAAATTACAAAATACCCTTATAGGAGTATTTTGGTAATTTGTACTTCTTTCGATGCAATAAAACTTTTAATGTTTTAAAAATTACTAAATTTAATTTAAATTGCACTGATTTCAATTAGATTTTGAATTTTGAGGATTGACCCCAATTCTATTCATTTTGATTAAGTTTTATACAATTTTGATTAGGGTTGACTTTGAAGTTTACTCGTTTTTTTTATTCTTTACTTCTCTTGCATTCACATGAAAAGGTATCATTCATATAAATCCCATGCAAAAACATTTCATAGTAATCATATGAGTTTCTTTTTTCTTTGTTTATCAGGCCTAAATATTGATATATTTTATGAGCTCTTTAAGGGGCTTTTTTAAGGGCTTCAAATGGGTTTTGTTCAACTATGTTAAAATGTTTCGGATAAATTTTAGTGTCTACAACACTCTCAAGTAAGAAATTGTATCGAGAGATATTTTAGTATGTTGAAAGCTAGATGGGCAATTCTAAGGAAAAAGTCATTTTATTGAATAAAAATAGTACAGAATCAGTCATACTTACTACATTCTCCGTAATTTTATTAGGTTTGATATAGTAATTGACCCTATTAGAAGTGATATTGCTAAAGGAAGTAATAGCCAAGTAGATGGAATTGAACATCAAGATTTGGTTATACATGTTGAGCCAAGTGATGCTTAACTTAGTTTAGAGGCAATCTGGCATAAAAGATATTCACGAATTGGTTGCAATCCTAGGGATACGAACATTATAGATTTTTGTTTCTTTGTTATCATGTTTTCTTAGTTTAATTGATGTTTATACGATATGGTTGAGTGTATAATTTGTTTTCTACCCTTGTTGAATAAATATTTATGTATTTTTTCTTGATTAGTGTATATTGTATTTGATAATTGTTTTCAATAATCTTTGTTTTCTTTCCATGTCTATTGGTTTATTTCATGCCATAATATAGACATTTTAATTTTCTTTGGTTTTTGATTTTATATATTGATAGTGTTGCATGATGTCTAATCATGTGATTAGGAAATCAACATCTCTTCATCTCATACCAATTCTTCTCAATCTATAAGAGGTCTATCTAGAAAAAGAACAGAAAAGCTCAAGGGTAGATAACCATTTATGGACAAGGGATAAGGATTCATATCTCATCTAATGCCTACATATTTGGCATATAATCCTAGATGAAAAGTCGATAATGGAACATTCCATGTTAGATATCTAGGGTAACTTGAAAAGATGCTGAAGCAACTCATTCCCAATTCCCAACTGAAAGCCACCCTACATATCAAGTCAAGGGTTAAGCTACTAAAAAGACAATATCATACTATTTGTGATATGAAAAATACAAGTGAAATTGAATGGAATGATCGAGACAAATGTATCATTGCTAAGCAATCAATTTTTGATGAGTGGGTTCAATAAGTTATTAAAGATTGAACTATCACTTAACTAACTTTTTAATGTTTTTTTTGCTCATTATATTTGATTCATACTCACTTTAACATTTATGTAGACTCGTCCACATGCTAAAGGGTTAAAGAACAAACCCTTTATTTGATGATTTTAAAGTGATTTTTAGAATTGACAAAGTAGAGAGCTAAAGCAACAACTGATGCCGTTAAAGCAATGAATGCTACTAAGGATGTTTACTTCTCTTTAGAGTTTGGTCTCCATCATGAAGGAAATACGAAGAGAGTAGAGGACGAAAAAGAAATAGGTTCAGTTGCTCTAACCTCCACTAGGATGTTGTCAGGCAAGAAGCATTGTAAGAGCGAAGATGGATCAATGATGAATTGGTTGAGCATATAGGAAACCTTGGAATGTACATGAAAAGCCTATGAGCCAAATAGAAGGCATTTCAGCTTTCTTCAAGAAAGAAGCCAAGAGTAGTGATAGAAGAATGTCACTTTTTAATGAAATTATACAACTCGACGATTTCTTGATTGATGAAATGCTCACTGCTAGTAAGTAAATATTGAAAGAAAATCATAAAGCAGAGTTCTTCTTTGCACTGCCACATATATTTAGAAAAGGCTACATATGAAAATAGTTAAACAAATATAAAGCCTATCGCCCATCTTTTGACTTTCCTCATCTTGGACACTTGTAGAATGTAATACATATTGCCAGCATTCATATCCTATGTATTGTTGATATATAGTAATTATTATAAAGAGGTTTTTTTGTTGTGAATAGATTGGCATTTTCTAAATACCTTCTTTGAAATTGAATTTAATATTTAATCTTGTATCTATGACAATTTTGTTATTTGTATTAATAAAACAAAAATCATACTTTTGTGAACGATGTTATTTTTACTTGTATAAATTAATAAAAAAATGATCATGATAGTGTTTAATTGAAACAATTAGGAATTGTATTAATTGAAACAATTATGATTTTTATTAATTAAAAACTATATATTCATATGAAGTATAAAGAATTGGAAACTCTTGTATAAATTTACAATTGAATAGTTATCCTCAATCCTCAATTTGCAAATCTGGATACTTAGTCACACCATTCTTGACGGACTTCATCAATTTTATCTTGTGTGAAGTGTACCTTTTTCATCCACTATTAATAAAATGTAAGAACTCAATGTCAATCAACTTGCATTTAATATATATGTTTAATAGAAACATATTAGTTAGTAGATTATATTTATACTAACCTTGTCTGGGGTTCTCATTAGATCATACATAACAAACTCCTTCATGAAATGGAAGACATAATATCTACATTCTACAAGTTTTGGTTGACGAGAAAATTTGTTCGGTAGTCAAAGTGACTTTAAACAAATTAAGCATAAAATAATATATTTTACACTTACCGAAAAATGTTACTTACCAATTTGAACTTTCTATTTTAATCAACATTTCCCATCCCTTGAAATAACACTAATGAACTCATAAACATAAATACTAATAAATACATAGTAAAATATTTTATAAATTTGTTCACTTGAACATGAATGTAATATCTCTTTATTATATTGGTAAGTTTGAGTTTAGGCTTTGACCCTTCTTATCATGAGTTGAATAAGTAAGAAGTCAACATATTCATATCAATGACAACTAGCTACAAATGACCCTTACAAATAATATGCATGATATATAATGTTAAAATGTAATACATGTAACAATTATAAAAGTTGTATATCATACATAGTCAAGTAATTACTATGAATTGAACTTACCCAAAATTATGAGGTGCCAAAAAATATTCAGATTATTTTTACAATGCTTGACCCATAACATGAGCATGAATCGTGAGAGAGCCAGAACCATGACTAATATGATTTAGGTCGACGAATCTGTATATATTAGTCAATTGTCTCTCTTTCAACCCTCTATGCATAAAGTTGTAAAGTTGTATGATAAAAATCAATAACACTATCATACAGTTATACACAATATAAAAATATATTCATAGGATATATTTAAATCAGTATATAATTTAACCTCATATATGCAATAATTTCAACAGTTGATATCTACTTTATCTCACAAAATGCATTAATTTTTGGTTGCTTTATTAACGTAGACAAAGGATGATCAAATAATCCATGCTCAACCTCCATGGTAGTGTATGATCCTTGTATTAAACGTTGACATGCATAAGTGGATAGTGCAATTATACTAGATTGCGTAGGTGGGATGATCTGAGGCTGAACATCTTGTTACAAATAAATATAAAATATTATTGTGTAAAATCAAACCACAAAAATCAAATTAAAAATAAATCAATTCATAAAAATCATCAGAATATTATTACCAGACAAGGGGTTTGCTCTAACATTTGATCCATCAATTCATTTCTAACAATGTCTGTTAGCTCAAATATTTGGAATAAACCAAAAGGGGGTGAATTGGTTTTAATGAAGTTTTCAAAAATAATATTCAATAAGCACAAATTTTGCTAAACAATTAAACACAATAATTGAAAGTAAATAAAAGATAGGGATAGAGAATATAACATCGCGATTTATAGAGGTTCGGTCCTTCCTTAGGTACCTACGTCTTCTCTTTTAGCCTCTCTTGTCAAGGAGTTCAATCCATTATATGTGTTGAAGATTACAATCAAGCTTCTCAAAGCTTTACAAACTTAACACTACACACTCTTAAGGGTTATCCTTCCCTTTAAGCTTACAAACTTACAATACAAAAATTTGAAGTGTTTTGCAAACTCTAAGAACCTTACAAAGGTTGGGCGTTTGCTAATTTGAAGTACACAGTAGTATAGATAAGAAAATAGAGAGAAACTAATATAAATTCTGCACTTTTCAAACTTGAAACAACTTTAAATGCTTGAGCAAATTGATAAGTGAATGGCAATAAGTTTTCTTAGCTCTTGTTACCCTTGGTTTGCAGTAAAATGCTTGATTTATAGGTAAGAAGTAGTTGAGAGCCGTTGGATAGCATTTAATGCTTCAAACCTGTAAACATTTCAGACAAAAAATAACCATTGAGAGTTTTTAACCTTCAGGGGATCGATCCCTTGTCTTAGGGGATCGATTGGTTAATGTTGGAGAAGGCTCGATTTCGTGCCTAATTGCCTTACCTGATCGATCCCTTATGTGGGGGGATCGATCCCTTTTTTGAATTTTTGAACTTAGGGAGCATTTTGTTAACTGATCAATCCTTTTAAGAGGGGATCAATCCCTTACCTTAGGTGATCGATCCTCTATGTGAGGGGATCAATCCCTTTTCTGGAAAAATGCACGATGAAAACTTTCTGTATGAAAAAGTGATCGATCCCTTGAATGAGGGGATCGATCTGGTCATTTTGAAATCCCAACCGATTAATCCCTACAGGAAGGGGATCGATTGGTTTTTGCCAAAACATGAAGAGTTTTTGGTTCTGAAAGAAGACAGGATTGATCTCTTTTGCTAAGGGATCGATCCCTTCCCATAAGGGATCGATCCCTTCTATCAAAACTTGCACTATTCAGATTTTGTTTCGAGAATTTAACTTATTTTGGTTCTCAAATATGTTTTGGCAAGATAGAAGGTTGAAAAAAATGTTCAATTTAAGTTTAAAAAAGATTGATTCAAGTTAGACAAATGTTTGTTTTGTCAAATTAAAACTCTTGATCAATTCAAGGCCAACAATGTCAATAACAGACTGACCTTGAGCTGTGTTAGGTTGCATTGTTACTAACATTGTCTCAAATGCAACAAGTTATTGCTATTGCTATTCAAATCATTGTTGTTGCTACTTTATTATGGCTTTATATTCGACATTTTTTATTGCATAGGGTTTATGTTGATATTTGAAATATTGTTTTAGAGGAACAATACTACCAACCTTTGAACACAACCAGATCTATTTTTTGAACGTAAAGCTAAGGAGAAAAGTTCTTCACCATAACCAATTTGTAGCTCACCAGATTCAAATTTCGTAGCAAAATCCTTTTGAAACATAACATGTAAACGTAACTAAATACAATATCTATTCATGCATAAAAGCCTATTCAACATACATGATATAAAAACAAAAAAAAATTACAATCTTCTTAGCCATTTATTTAGTTGCTTCATTCCCATACGTTCCATCCTTTTTAATATGTTATTTTTTCCAAATATCCCATCTTGGTATTTCGGTACTTGAGCTAGATGTTTCCTGAAATCATACAAAAATATAAGTTTCTAATCTTCATTAAATGAATTTTATAATCTTAAACCTTGAGTATAATAAATGTGTTTAAATACTTACAAGTTCGTGCTTCACATTTATATAATTTCAATATTCGATGGTGATACACTTTTTGGGCCTGTATTTTCTTTTGTTGTTATTTGATTTTCTATGAAAAAACAAAATCAATAACATATTAACAAACATCTTAACTTCAATAATATATTATAAAAATAAAAAAAGATTGCTATGCATATGTCGAATTCAATTGATAGATGATTTTGAATAAACTGCGACCAGTCTGCCCCACTGATAACATCATAATATGTCTTTAAAGGATAAGCCAACAATTCAGTATTGTTAGCAAAAGGTAAAATAAATTTGATTGTCAATATGTTTTTAAAGTTTTTGAATTTCAACCCAATAGATTGTAACACAAGCTTCTTATATTTAGATAAGACGTCAAACAGCTCCTATAAAAAGATTAAATTAAAATATGTTAACATCATAATTGCATTCCATAACAATGAACAATCAAGATGAATTAGTTTGGATTTGATTGTTATAACTTACCATAACCAAACTCATAAACTATCTTTCTTATCATCTAGAACCTTTTTCCAATTTGGGTAGTTAATGAATATTTTCTACCAAATGACACATCCAATGTGGCTAGCCATCTTTGTCCTTCCACTTAACGTAGGTTGCCCATCTTTATTGAATCAATATGAATTTTTTTCCCAATTGCTTCAAGTGCTTTGTCACGTTTTCTAGATTTTCTCCTTTTCAAAGAGAATGTGTTAATTGGGAGTTCTTCTTCATATTCAATAGAGGGAGACATATGTTCCTTTGAAGCTATAATATCAACAAATTTGTATGAATTTATTTATGGAATGAGATTAGCATAAAATACTAAAAATGCCAACTATAGAAATAAATAGCAAATACACAAACAAAATATTTGAACAATGACAGGTTCTAAAATGACACGCTAGCATATATGACATTGTTGTGTATTTATTATGCATAAAAGCGACATTGTTAACTTTTCTGTAAGTTGCATGGCCCAAAATCACATTCCAAGATCTGATATCAACTAGTTTTGAGTTAGATAACTAGCTGTGGTTAGAGTGTGAGCCTGTTGTAATATTGCTATAACTTTTCTTAACTCTTTAATTCTTTAATCTTCTTACCTTCTTTTTTCTCATTTTTTTACTGTTTGTTAATCAATTTGGGATTCTTAACTCAAATTGATGATAAAATAAAATAGAGAGCATTATTCAGACCAATTTTTTAATCAAAATTTTCAAACTATTTCTTAAACTAAACCACATTTCTAGTTCTTTCAACTACAATAATGGTAAGAATAGTGGAATTTGTCAACAAACATAGCATTTGCATTACCATATAGGAAAAGTCACATTTATAAAACATAATGAACATAATGGAAAAATTGAAAGGGAATGTTTAAGCTAGTGAGTCATCTACTATCACTTAATGTCGACTCAACTATAACACTTCTAGCTAAACTAAAAGGACAAACAGATATTCTACTTCCAGTTATAAGTAATTGAATTGTCCAATGGCAATAGTCTTCCTTCCACTTTGACCATCACTTACAGCAACTTCACAATAAGCTCACACATTTAGGATGAATGTTGATTACTTTATGGTTCGAAAATCACAAATACACACATAACTTAAACACACACAGCTTAAATCCAAAATCATCTTAAAATCACAAACACATCCAATCACGAAGAAAAGAAAAAAAAAAAAAAACAACTTACTAGAGTTAGACTTGACGATGATGGTGACAATTTAGACTAGGTAGTGACAACAGAGATCTAGCGGCAAGGGCAGTCGAATGATGGATTAGGGGTTTACGGTTTCGGTGTTGCATTTACTAGTTAAAGGTTAAACTGTTATAAACAGAATGGTTAAAATCGAATAAGGTTTATGTTATAAAAAAAATCAATTACTGCATTTCTTTTAAATAAACACAGTAATTAAGTCAAGTAATTTTTTAAGCAGATCAGTTACTACGTTTATTTTAAATTAAACATAGTAATAGCTCCTTGTAATTTTATTAAGACATGTTTAATAATCAATTACTGCATTTTTAAAGACAAATGGTAATTGAATCAAGTTACTTTTTAAAATAATCAATTACGGCATTTATTTATTTATTACATAGTTATTTATCGTTGTAATAATTTGAACATCATCAATTACTGCGTTTATTTAAAAAACAATGCAATAATTGTTTTTTTTTTTTAAATCAGTTACTGTGTTTGTTATATAAACGTAGTAATTGTTACAATTTAAATTTAAAAAAATCAAATATTGTGTTCCTTTAAATATAAAGGCAATAATTTATAATTATTTTACTTTTTTAATTGGTCGCTTGAATACTATATTATTTGTCAATTATACTTTTAATAAAATTCTGTATTTGTTATATTGTCAAAGATGTTATGATAAAAATACATGATTTAATAAATTCATTTTTTTTTCAATCAAACACAAAAATTTAAAAATGAAAAGTTATGAAAATCACACTTTCTTTTAAAGATCACATTTTTTTAGATATCACACTTTTCATTAGAATTCAAACACAAAAATCTAAAAATGAGAAGTTATGAAAATCACATTTTTTTTAAGGATTACACTTTTTTAGATATCACACTTTTCATTAGAATTCAACATTTTACGAACCTTATTTCCCATAAATGTTAATTCGAATAGGTTGCATTGTGTTGGTCAAATTATGCTACAAGTCCATATACTTGTCATATAATATGATTTAGTCCCTCTAGATAAATTTCAACATTGGCAGTATTTTTGGGATTTTGAATTTTCATCCGATCTTAAATGATAATAAATTTCTTTTAAATATAATGACGTATTCATTAACCGAATGATGTGTCTTTTAACTCAATGATGTGTCCTTGATTAAATGGCATGTATTTTGTGACTAGGATTAAAAAATCATAACCTCAAAAAAAAAAAAATCATATCCAGACCGATTGGAAAAACGAAAAGCCTTTCCCTAATTTACCCAAAACAATCGACCCGCCCCTATTCCTCTACGGCTGAACACACACCACCCTCCCACCTTTCACATCCCTCTAACTTGCTCCCCTCTCCTTATCATCCACCCCAACCGCTCATCTTGCGCACCCTTTTTCTTTCCATCTCATATAATTCAAATCAATCATCACTTCATTATTTGATTCCTTGTTTCAGGACTTGAGAATTTTAGGGTTTTTAAAAGGTAATTTGTTTAATGCAAAGAAATCCAAGTCGTTCACTATTTTTTTCTTTAAAGGCTCAGATTACATCAATAGATTATAAAATTTGGAAATGTAGGTGGTGTAGGATTTTTGGTTTTTTTTTTTCTTTTCACGAGAGATGTTTGATGTTCCAGAGCTTAATTAATTGATTGCACATAGCCCTATAGGTAAGTAATTGATTGCACCTATTACACCATCTCCATCCAAAACCTGACCTATTCAAGTTCGGTTTGCGAGCTCTCGTTGTCTCAAAGAAGGTAGAAGCTCAATATCATCTCAAACACAAAGTTTAGGGTCCAATTACTATTACCCTGGCCTTTGTGTTTTTCTGACTTGAGGATTCTAAGGTCTTCTTTAAGTTTTTTTCAGGTTTCTAAGATAAAAAGAAGAGGAGCAGTTGCCGGTGGTGGTAGACAACGGCAAAGGAAGAGGAAACCTGAACCTTTAGCTGTAAATCTAGGATTTTCCTAGGAGATTTTGGGAAAAGCAATCAAAGAAAAGGAAACGGGAGGACGAATGGAACAAAAAAAAAAGTTGTTTTTGGTTTTCTGGTGTTGGCTAGCGATGCCTGGCGATGACAAATGGCAATAGCAACGGTAAAGTTCAACCGGATTTTGGATTTTTTGACTGCTTCTGGGTTTTAGTGATTGAGTGTTTTAAGTTTTGGAGAGAGGTTAGAGGATTCGGAACTTTAGAGAGAGAGAAATCGAAGGGAAGACTTAATAAAAAAAATTTTAAAAAAAACATAAAACGGCTTTTGTACAATCACCAATATGATACGGTTGTAGGGACCAAAAACCTAATACTTTGACGTGGATATTCCCTGTCATTAAAATTGCCAAATCATCAATTTTTTTACACGTCCTCGGGTAAATGGTAATTAAGATAATCAATGGCCACGCATTGTTTTAATGGGGAAAAACAAACACCGTTTTTAATTGGACTGGAATTTAAAATCGTAAAAAAATAAAAGTACTTCTTGTATTAAAATTAATGTACAAAGACTAAATACACATTTTATATAAAGAACAAGAATTAATTATAGAATTTGATCTTTAGAGAGACATGTTTTTGTGCTCGGCAATATAAATAAAAATTTATCATAAAATGATATTCGAGATATCAATCCATTTTGATGGTAAAACCTTTCTACTTTTATAATGGAATTCAGATCATTTTCAAAATAATGATGCAAGATCATTGTTATGTAATATTCTCAAACAATCATAAATATAATTTAATTATGAAAAATAAAACCAGCTCTAACTCTAAAGAGATTATCACATATCAAACGACTGTCAAGTCTTAACAAATTCTTCTCCTTTTATCTTGAATTTTTTGTTCTTCATTTATTTTTATGAAGTTTAAGAAAAAAAAATTTAATTCTGTGTATTAAATATTAAATACTAAAATTTATTTGTCTGTACTATTACTAATGTCACTAGTTGAATTCGATGTTAGCACTCAAGTAACACAAACTAAATTAAAAAAATAAAATTATGCTAATAAATATAAAATTAAAAATATATATGTATTTTTCATAACCATCCACCCTTTTTATGTATTATTCTCTTCCAAAACACATCTTTTCACTCTATTAATATTTGTCAAATAGTAAAATTGATGGTTCAAAAATTTCTAGTAAAAATGATGTTCTTAACTTTTAATGTAAAAATGAAAATAATTTTGGAATAAAAAATAAGAATTTTTAGTGTTAATAGAAAAAAAAAAAAAAAAAAAAAAAAGAAATTGAGACAGAGCTGGAGAGAATAAGTAGGAAATTTCGGGGTTGCCGAATGTAAAAGCCAATATAACGTGTACGCCTCATTTTCTTTGGCATTTATTAGGCCCTACACTACTCCATTGTCAATAATTCTCTCCAAAGCAAAGCCAATATCAAGCACACGTCTTTCCTCATAACGACTTCTTTGTCGCCTTCACTAGACTGGACCGAATAAATACCAGGATTATAAAAAGAACTTTCTGTGAAGCAAACATTGAGAAACAAACCAAAAAATCATGTGCTGTGATGGAGATTGCAAGCCCCTGGGTTTCCTCCTTGGCCTTCCCTTTGCCTTTCTTTCTTTAATCGTCTCTATTGTTGGCGTTGTTGTTTGGATCGTGGGGTTAGTCCTTCCCCTTCTCTTCGCTTTCCATTTGTTGACTTTCTTCTGCTGTTTGCTACTTTTGTCATTATTTGGGTCTGGGTTTTGATTTGTTCTAATTTTCTTTTCTAGTCAACTTAAGTATCTGATCCCTACAGGTTCTAGTTGAAAAATATTTTGTCTTCTGCTCTTCTGAATGCTTTTCGGCTTCTGGGTATCTGACAAATAGTTTTTCCTGCCTTGGGTTTTGGCAGGTTGTTGTTGACATTGATCTGTCCTTGTTGTTTGTGCGTGACGGTGCTAGTGGAGATGGCGCTGGAGTTGATCAAAGCTCCAATTCATGTGATGGAATGGTTCACTGAACAGATCCCTTGTTAATTGCTCTCTCAGTCTACAACGATTGTTGTGATCTCTTTATTTTTCAGTGTTTTAGCATTACATATATAGCTGGCTTCACATATTTTCTGGATCTCTTTGCTATTTATTCGGTTATTTGATTATTATTCTAATAGGGGAGAAATTTAGGCGAATTTTCATTTCAGGATTCTTGACTCTTGATTATACATACTTTATATATAAACATGGGACTTTGATTTCTGGCTAATTTATGGGGATATTTCTACCACTCGAATTTTTAGTGTATTTGACTTTTAATTAGTACAAAGTAGTATTTCTTTACGGGAAATTTTATAGAACCTTGTTTTTTCACTTCGCTTCCTGTAAAAAGTAGAACGTAACACGTTGATTGGTAAAGAATTGTTTTGAGAAAAATCGGCGCTTGATTAGAAGAAAAAATCAATAAAGCGGTGCCTTCATTCTGGAATTTTCCTTAATCTCGTATATGCACATGCTCGGATGTATAGAGGAAATTCCCATAAAATAAGTACCACTTTTAAAAAAAAATAAAAGAAAATTAAAGGAATTAGTAAAATCATTCAACAAAGTTATCGATATTCTCTTACATGTTTCCTTTCAAAAATTGTCTTTATAAGTAAACCTCCAAATTATTGATTATAAAAAAAACAAATAAATTTATTTAATTAATTAACACTCAAGTTGCTATCAAATATTGTGATTGAATTATATATAGATGATGAATTGCTATTTTACAAATTATTCATTCAATCAAAATTAAACGGGCAAAGGGTCAAAAAGCTTTTGAATTATAATTTAATAATTATTTAAATTCTTAACAATTTATTAAAATTGATAAACCTTTAATTTTTTTATTTCAATTAAATTAAATTCTTATTTTGATGAAATTTAGTCACATGAAAAAAATGAATCTAATCACCTAAAAAATTAAATCAATCAATCAATCTCTAAACTATAATTAATTGAACTCTTAAAGGATTTTTAAAGAGAAATGAGAGAAAAATAGAGAAGAAAAAAATGAAAGTTTATTTTATTTTATTTTCATATATATTAATTGTGTTATGTGGCACAATTTTACCTTCGTTAGCAAAAAATTTAATAGTGTTACTTTTTTATCTAAATAAGGTCTTAATTGGATGTATATAAATATTAGAGCACTTGATTGATTGCAATAAAAAAAATAAAGGCTTAGATGATTTTTTTTTAATTATATTTTAGGGGTTAGTCAAATTAAAATTGTTGTTTTCTTTTCCAAAGGTTATTTTGGGTACTTTCTAATTAAATATTTTTTGTGCAATATCAAATACCGTAATTTAAGATAACTGATAATTTCTACTTCACCAATCATGTAATTTAATATCACTAGTGACTAAATCATGTCACCTTATCATCATGGAGATTATATCATCATGGGATCTTAAAAATGATATTAGACCTTGCTTTATGAGTGATATCGTAAGTGCATGGATCGTAACAAATAATATAAGACGAATAGAGTAATACTCTTACAAGAATTATAAATAAAATTAATATTAAGTACCGAAATTAAAACACCTTAATTATATTTAGATAAATCAATAATTAAAAAGCAAGAACTAAATTAAACTGCTTAACTGATCAAAGTAGAAAATTAACTTATGCAAAAAATCTAATTAAATAAGCTAACAATTTAAAACTGAAATTAAATATGTAAAAACAAAGAATTAAACTTAAATTAAAGCAACATAAGTAAATCAAAACTGTAAATTGATATGGAAATTAAGGCCTGCAATAACAATTAAACATGTAACAAGTAAAACTGAATCTAAATCACAACCTAAAAACTAATTTAACATGCTAGAATTTAAATTAAAAATCGAAACTTAATGAATAAACTAAACAACAATCTAACAAACTTAATTAAACATGAAAAAACTAAAGACTAAACTAAAACTAAATTAAACAACCCAAATTAGCATGAATTGAAGCTTAAATTGAATTAAATGAACTTATTAAACTTCAAGAACAGTAAACTAACCCTTATAAACAAAACAACTAAACTTAAATTATACTTAACAGAATTTAAATTAGCAAATTTAACCTAAAAGCATGCAAAAACATTAACCCTAAACTAACAACTTGCAATCATAAATTGTGCAACTAAATTTAACTTGAGAAACTTAAATTAAACTAGAACGAAACTAAATTAACCTTAAATTGCATGAATTGAAGTTAAATTAAATTAAAACAACAAATTAAAGTAAATAGCATGAATAGAAAATTAGGGAGCTTAAACTTAAATTAAATCAAAACATAATTAAAATGCTTGAAAAACTTAAATTAAACTTGCAAAAATTTAAATTAACTTGAAAGAAATTGAATTGAATTGAAAACTTAAGAAAATAATACTAAAGTTTAAAAAAACAATTACTTCTCTATTACCCCAAGCCTCAAACTAAAAAGAACCTAAAAAAAAAAGAAAACAATAAAAGATAACCTTAAAAACCTATAGGATGGGCTATCACGACAACCATGCTGATCATTAATGCTTAAGCTAGCTATTTATACACAAATAAACCCTAGAGAAGTGCAGCAGGCTTAATCTTGGTCTTTTGAAGTAGTGTGATTCGACCATGCTTAGTATCTTAAATTGAAAGAGTCTTTTTGAATTAGATCTTTAATGGATAAGTTGTCTCATCTTCACATGAATGTACGTAAACTAAATTTTGGCTAAATTTATTACTGACTTGGAGTAATCTTGATGACATGTCTCTTTTAAGTTGAAAAAAGAAGTTCGACTACTTCTTTAAGAAAAGAGGAGTTGATTCTTTCTTAAACTCTCTCAAGTGGCTTTTAAAGTCCCAACTTTAAGCTACTTATAACTTTTTTTTGGCAAAAAGTTTTATACGACTTTAGGCTTTTAGCAACTTAAAGACTTTGATAATTTTATGAAATAGAGTTATTTATGCTTATTTTTAGTGCTTAAACGAGTTAATTTTGCTTAGTTCTTAGCTAAATAAGGTTATTTCTACTCCTAATGTGCTTAATTTGCTTTTTGTAGTAAGTCTTGAAGAAAAGATTAAATCTTGGTGTATCTTGAAGAATCTTGAAAAGTCTTGGTCAAATTTGGATGATTCTTGATGCATTTAAATGAATTTTGGAGGGTTATTGATGTGTTTTTGTTTATTCTTGGAGTTCTTCGAAAATCTTAGAGTGAAAGTATAATAATTTATTCAAGGTTTAAATGCCACACCTCAAGACTTAAGATTGGTTAAATATTGACGAAAAATTTAAAAAATTCATGTAAGAATTATAAAGGGATTTTCTACCATTATAAGGGGCAAAAAAGTAAATTCAAGTTAAATGCAAGTCGATGGTGTTTTATGTAAGTGCACATGCATGGGATTTTTGTGGATGACATGGCAACAAGTCATTTTTTGCATTGGTTAAAAGAGATGACTTGAAAGCTTATATGGCATCTTACTTGGAAATCTTGTCCATACTTGAAAAAGTCCAAATCGCCTTTAGTAATCCTAGTTCAAGAAGGTCTTCTCACTTTTATTAGAAAATCTCACTTTAACTTGAAATTCTTACCTTGACTAAAAAAAACATTTGTTATGTTACTTAGAGTTGCTTTTCCTAAGTTGACAAGGAGATCCTAGTTTAAATGGGTACTCTTACCAATGGTAGGATTTGCATGAAAATAGAATAGTACTAAAAAAAGGGGTAATGCATGAAGAGAACACAACTTAGAATTTTACTTCGCTTTTTTTCAAGAATTCTTTAATTAGAAGCATAAGTCTAAGATCTAAGAATATGATCTAAGACCAATTTATTTCAAGATTCAAGTTCAATGAAAAAAGTTGTCTAAGAAAAGTACAACACAAATTTGGTGTTACTAGGAGGAAAGGTCGATTGTCTATTTTATTATTCAAAAAGACCTAGCCCGATTTAAGAAAGGCCCAAGAGTGCTAAAGCCTAGTCCAAGTTGGAGTTCTTATTCAATAAGGTTGCCAATGGTTTAAAAGTAATTACCAGGCATTCTTTCTCTTAAAGAAAGCCTTAACTGCCACTACCTATCCTTTTAACTTTAGGATTCTTTGTATTCTTATTCTATAAATAGCTATATTTTGTTTAGGGAAAATTTGAAGTAAGGTTTAGGGTGATAGCCCAACCTAAAATAGTTAGCTTATTTAGTTTTCTTGTTCTTTACTTTTCATGTTTTTAAGCTTTCTTTAAGTTATTTTAAATTTATGCAAAGTTCAATTTCAATTTTCTTTTAAATTGAAGTTTTGTTTTATTTTCAATTCAAGCTTTCTTAGATTTATGTTCTTGCTTTAATTTGTTGTTTTGAGGTTTAAATAATAAATTTAATTTGGTTTGCATGTTTCTAAGCTTAATTTAATTCAGTTATAAGTTAGTTTGTTGTTTTTTAGTCAATTCATGTTAAGTTAATTAGTTTGCAAGTTATTATGTTAATTTGATTTGGTCTTAAGTTAAGTTCCTATTTCAAATTTAATTCATATTAATTTAATTAGTTAGTATGTTTTTAGGTTTAATTAGTTTAAATTGCATGTCATTTGCTACCATTTAAGTTTAATTGAAGTTATTTAAGTTTATTGCATGTTAGTTTGTGGTTAATTACGTGTTTATAATTTTACTAAGTAAATTTACATTCTGTTTTGTTTAATTCAGTTGTTAAATTCAGATTTAGTTTATTTTACATGCTTAGTTAGGTTGTGGTTTAGTTAGTTAATTTAAGCAGTTATTTAGTTATGGCATTCTAAATTTTGATCTTATGGATATAATTAAGAGTAAATAATTTCAATACTTAATTCTCTTTCATATATTTCAATCTTCGTAAGAATGATCTATCATTCTATATGACTTGTTCCAATTTGTGCACTTATAGATTCTCAATCAGTCTTGAAGTTTTCAATTACTAACAATCTTGAACACTTTTCTTGTTTGGTAGGACTTGAGCTCTTAAAATAATTTTCAATTTTGCAACTTTCTAGAGGCTTTCTTGGTATTTTCTTAGACTTGAACACTTTGGCAACATTCTAGAAACAAATCTTCAACTTGGAATAGGTTTTAGGCTTCTTAAAACTTCTTAGAGTTAGAGTAAGATTTCTTAGAGAAAATAAAATCTCTAAGTAGTATTCTCCTACTAGTGTGCCACCTCCTTATTTTAATAGTCTTTTATCTTCTTGCAAATCCTACCTTTGATAAGAATACCTATTCAAACTAGGATTTCCTAGTTAACTTAGGAAAACCAACTCTAAGTAGTATAACCAAATCCCCTAGTCAAGGTAGGAATTGCAAGTCAAAATGAGATTTCCTTCATGAAATAGGAAAACTAAAGGCTATTTGGACATTTTCAATGTAAACAGAATTATTAAGCCATTATGCCACATAAGCTTCCAAGTCATCTCTCTTTGTCAATGAAAAAGGACTTTTAACTATGTCATCCACAATAATCCCATGCAGTGCATACTACATAGAACTCCTTGGACTTGCATTTAACTTGAAATTACATAATTATCTTTTATAATGATTGAACATCCTTTTCATAATTCTTGCATGAATTTTTTGAATTTTTCATCAACGTTGAACAATTCTTCACTTGTGTAGGGTTAGCAAAACAAGTCTTGCATAAATTCATCTTCACTCCAACTTCAAGATTTTCAAGAATTAAAAAAAATCGATAATACTATACTAAGTACAATTCAAGATTCATCCAAATATACCAAAAACCCAATAAGATTAAGAATTTTCAAGATTCTTTAGGATTTCTCAAAATTTAATCTTTTTTTCAAAATTTCTTACAAAATAGCCAATTAAGCCCACTAAGAGTAAAAAAATCATTATTTTACTAAAAACTAAACAAAATTAACTTATTTAAACACTAAAAATAACTATATTTAATAGAGTTATCACTAGTGATGGCAACGGGTCAGGGCGGGGCGGATTTTTGCTCGCACCGAACCCAATCTGACTTTAAACATACAAAACCCGTACCCGACCCGATAAATTTTTTATTTTTAAAACCCGAACCCAACCCGACATTGTATAAAATCAAATCCGATTCGACCCGACCCAAAATTAATAAAATATTATTTTAAATATAAATATAAAATTAAATATATATAAAATATATAAAATTAAATATAAAATTAAAAAAATAATTTTTTATATATATCGAGTCGGGTAGGGTCGGGTTTGCCTAAAACCCGACCCCGACCCAAACCTGAAATTTTTTTATCCTTCCCAAACCGATACTCGATTTTCAAAAAAAAAAAATTTGACCCTAAGTGGTCGAGTCGGGTCGAAACCTGTCGATTTCGGGTATTTTTGCCTTCTCTAGTTATCACCAACATTATCGGTAGAGATGCCAACAGAATTTAGTTCCATCGAAAATTCCACAAACTTTATCCCAATTTTTTGTCGAAATTTCATTAATAAAGGATGACTTTTAGTAATAGAAAGTTTCCATTAAGACTAGGGATGGCGAGCTAACCCGTCCCCGACGGGTTCCGGCCCGACCCGACCCCACGGAGTCGATTTTTTTTTTGAAATTCGGGTTTCGGGGTCGGGTAAATAAAAAAAACAGTCGGGTCGGGTTTGCCTAAAACCCGATCCGATCCGACCCGATATTATATAAAAATATTTTTTTTAATTTAATTATTTAATTTTTTATTATATATATATTTATATAATAATATTTTTAAATATTTATATTTAAAAAATAATATTTTTATTAATTTCGGGTCGGGTCGGGTCGGGTACGGTTTACGTGATATCGGGGTCGGGTCGGGTTCGGGTATGAAAAATCAAAAAAAATTTCGGGTAGGGTCGGGTTCGGGTTTATAAAGTATTAAATCGGGTCGGGTTCGGGGCGAGCAAAACCCGCCCCGAACCCGACCCGATGCCAACCCTAATTAAGACCAAGTTTCACAGAAAATTTTCATTGCTGAAGAGTTGTTCTCTTGTAGTAAAACCCGAAATGACCTGAATTTTCTTTGATCCAAATTTAAAATGATTCAATTTTTCTTTGATCCAAATTCAAACCCCAAGCCATCCTGACAACTCTAAGCCCCTTTAACCGAAATATTACATACAAGGGGACGAACCAAAACATGGGAATAGTTGATGCATTGAAATACATACAGAAAGATGAAATGGTTATCCAACATGCGGAGGAACTCGCTACGATTAGGAATTATATTAATTGGAAGTCGTAAATCCGCATCATATAATAAGTTAATATATAAAAACACTTTGACCCCCCCAAGAACAAGCCAGGGGAAACTTGAGACGAAGATCAGATAGAATTTACATACATTTTTATACCATATACGTATTGAAGAATAAGAAAATTATAATAAGAATTACAGGTAGGAACTGATGATTTGTAGAATAAGAAAATTATAATAAAAAATTTTGGACAAGGGAATTTTCTTGAACTTGTGCTGAAACAAATTAAAATTTACAATTGAATTATGATGATTTGTCTTGTTGCCCACTTGCACAATAATCAAAGAAAAGGAAGTTCATTTGGGTAGAAAGCAAATGGTTTTCATCCAAATTAATTTTATCTGCCTACAGCTAATTTTCTCCTAAGCTTCCAATCCTTTAACTAAAAAGAGCTGCATATAAGAGATGGTTCCAGGTATCTGGCAAACCTGGAAGGCACCAGTGGCTACAGTCTGTGCCACTGTGTGTGCTGATGTATGCTGATGGGTGTGCATCTTTCCGATACTGAGAGAGTGCGGTAACGTCGAGCAAATACACTGGTTTCTTAATCCTACCAAGGACCTTTTTCAGAACAACCAAAGCCATGGGTGTGCCTGCTGGGTATCTAATGCCAAAGAATGGTTGCATCTGTCCAGAACATGATTTTGTTGGTTCGTTCCAATCCTTTCCCCTACATTTGTATGCGTCTCTCAGCAAATCGGATAATTACTCCACAAGACAATCAACATTATAATCAAATGTCTCAAACAACGAAAGGGAAAAAGCATTGAAAAAAGAAAATTTAAAGAAAAATCCTAAAAAGGAAAGAAATTTAATACAAAAGTTTGGTTTGCTTACTCATAGTGGGTTGGTGAAATTCCCTGGAAAAACACCTTGGTTTTGGAAGGATCAACATTGCGGTTGACCCATCTGGCCCACGTCGTCAGTCCTTTGTAATAGGCGATCATACGGTTCATGTCTTTCAAAGTTTTTCCACCATCTTCTATGTAATCAAATCTGCACAAAACCCACAGCAATTTATTATTATTATTCTATACCAATTTTAGTTTCATATATTACATAGTTTTATACTAATAAATGTGCTAAAATATAGTATATATACTAATAGAAAACTAATATAATATAAATGAGAAAAAATATAAAATAAATTATTTTACGTTTTTTAACAATTTTATATATGATGATTAGTATTTTTATAAATACAAAATAATTGAATTAATATTCATGTAGGATTAATTTCTTTTTCATCGAGACCCAAAAAGAACGACAAGGTACATGCACTAAATTTTTTCTTTTTTTTCCATATGAAGGTATCAATTCATCAACATTAGTAACTTTTTTTCATTTTAATTTTTAAATATACTTTAAAATAATAAATATTATAGGCATTGACAAGGCAGGTGCACAGTCATCTCGAGTTTGGGTTTAAAATATGGAGGCCCACCGGGTGTAACGTGAACCTAGTTCATGAACACCTGCGGTGAGGAAGTGAAAAAAGAAAATAATCTTACGGTTGAGATCTTCCATTGTGGGTCCACCAATGCCACGTGTTAAAGATCAACATGTCCATGCCTTTCCATGCAGCACCGCTCCTGATGGAGTCCAGCTTCAACACTCTTCCCACCTTCTCATTCGCTAGGTCAACTAGGTATGGCGTTCTATATAGCAATATCTTCACTCCATAATCCTGAATATATATAAATATGTATATATAAAACAAACGTACTATTACAGTGTAAACATTTTTTATTTCTTAAATACTATTCTTGTATTGATTTTCATAAAATTTAAAATAAAAAATTGATTTTAATGTATTTAATATATTAAAATTAATTTTTTTATAAAATTAAATTTTCATATTTTTAATGTTAAAAAATCATAAAAAATACTTTTAAAATATAAAAAATAAAAATTTTAGATATTTAAAATATATATAATTTTAGGATATCTCAAAAAAATAGATAAAAAAAAAAAAGATAAAGGGAGTACTATATATCATTCAATCTTAATATATTTTCAGCTTTAATCTGTTCCAATTATCAAAGTATTAATTTTTTTATGATATTATATATTATAAATAAAACTTATAATCACAGTAAAATAACTTGCAATATCTGTGAAATAAAGCCTCTAATTCGTAAATTAAATTAATAAATAAACTATAAAATTATACTAAACTCATGTTTGATGAGATTTAATTGTGAAATTTAAAAGTTCAAAGATCTATTTTTTAGTCGTTGGGATCAAATTTCATTCACTCGATTATCTTCTTGATTAAAAATGCAAGATCTCATTAAGTGATCAGTAAAATATTAATTAAAAACACACAACCGATTTCAAAGGAGCAGCGGACGTATAGCAACTTTTTTTTAAAAAATGTTAGACGTGATACATTTAAAATTTTTATTTTTAAAGTGATAGTATTTCTCAAAAATTGAACGTGGACCAGATGACGAAACTAAAAACCTTTTGTGGCTTGAATAACACATTGCATGATGGAGTGCTCTAATCCACACAAGTCAAAAGAAATGGTTCGACAAGTTTGGAAAATACTAATATAGAATACGTCAGAATGCCATCTCTTTCACCCCCATCATCTCTAATTGTAAAGGGAGGGTGGTCCAAATTTGCCACAAATTAAGCGGAGAATATTTACTTGAAAAAAGAAGAACGTGTAAGCACAGAACTTAGATCTTCCCTGTTACAACTCACAACTCATAACTGTCATAACTGGTCCTTGAAAGTTAAAAAACCCAAGTGATTTCTTAGTTGATATTTGATTCAGAAGAATTCATAAATTTTACTTTAAAATTTTATTAGTGGGTATTCGATTTTAATGTTTTATTCAAAATAATTTAATTATAGAAAAAAATGACAGATTTTCAACATCACAAAAAATCTCAAAATCAGAAACCAATATCTCCATATGGTATTTTAAGATTTCGAGAAAAAAAATAATGTTATTTCTAAATTTAATTTGAATAAAAAATTGTAAAATATTCGTTACCCTTTTGAAAAGCATGTTTAGAAATGACTGCAACTTAATTGTAAGTTTTTGCTGCTAATTTTTTTTTTTTATGATTGCAATTAATGACATTTGTCATGAAAAAAGTCTTAAATATTCTTTTTAAAAAAAATAAAAAAATACCTGACATAATTTCTTTCAAAAAACATTAAAAGACTAGAAAGAATAGTCAAAATTACGTCCTTATAGTTAATAATCATATGTTTTAACTAATTGAGCTATTCTAATTTTTTTTTTATATTTTATATTTTAGATTTTATAAGTAATGAATGAGATTATATAAAGCATTTTTTGTTTAAAAACACTTTAGATAATCTCTTTTAAAAAAAATTGAAAATTATTTAAAGCATTTTTTATCAAAAACATATTAAATAGTCCACTCATATTTTTTAAATGGCATTTATTTAAAACGGTTTTAAATCAAAAACACCTTAACTAATCTTTTTAAAAAAAATAAAAGAAATTATTTAAGATATTTCTCAACCAGAAATATTTTAAATAATCTTTAATATTTTTTTAATGATGATATTTTATAAATAAAAACAACAATCTAAAAAAATATTTATCTTTTTTTCTGCTAAATGCATTATTTATTATTTGAGTATTTGTTATTAATAAAAGTTAATAAAAAATTATCATCGTATATGTCAATGATATTATAATAATTATTCAAAAATTAATATATATAAATTTTTTTTAACCAAATGAATGAATCTAAATACAAAATATCTTGAAAATAAGAAAAAATAATTGATATCACATCTTTTCGAAAATAACCTTTCTTTTGAAATTCAAAATTTCGTGAACTAAATATCCCTTAATATCTTGTACTTACTCATTATGTCTTACAAGCCAACAAAAATCCAACAAAAAATTTATTGAAATCCACAATCAAGTTTAGGTATTGCATGAACACCTTAGGTGTTATTCAAACCCTACCTTGAAAATTTTGATTTCAAATTTTACTTAGACCCGTTCTAATTTATAAATAGCACAGCTCAGATCTAATCAAATAAATTTTTTTTAAAACAATTAAAATATAAAATTTTTATTTCATCTTTATTTTTATCTTTTATTAAATTTTAAAACATAGATAATTGAACTTATTTTTTATTGTTTACACTACAATATCACATACATTTATCTTTTATATAATATAAATTATATAGTATATATAAATAAAAAATTATATATTTTATATAATTCGGATTTGACATAGTTGAATACATTCCTTAAATGTTGGATATAAGATCAAAATTACTTTTTAAACAGATTTTATTTATTTTGCTCTTTAACAATGTTCTTTTCAAACCCTCCCAAGTAAAGAATGAACCTTCAAATTTAATGAGTTTAATGTTTCTGTCAAACCCTCCCAAATAAATTCAAATTTAATGAGTTTATTTAAGACAGTTGAACATAAAAAAGGCACATTGAACCGACATTTAAAGTGCCAACCAGGATTTTATACTGACATAAAAATTGCAGCATTTTGATATTTAATATAAAATTTCAAGTATGTATGATAAGACAGTGATAACCACATAATTACACACAGCCTCACATTTCCCTGCAAAAAGCAAGGCCGTCCACCGAATCACGCTCCGCTTTTAATGCATACAAATCAAATTTACCTTACTCCCGCCTCCATGGCTCACGCACTTTGATTTTCGACAAAACAAAGACCCGTTTCATATTTCTGAATATTCTTATTCTCTTAATATATTATACTTGTTAAGTAATCTCCAATGTATTCAAGATATTCAAAACTATTTTCTAAAAAATATAAATAAATTCTTCTTCCATCCAATTTTTTCTTTTATTTTCACAATTTTTTTTAAAAAAATTAATTTTAATATATAAAAATTTAAATTTAATAAAAATTGATATTCTAGGATTTTTAATGTGAAAAGTAAAAAAATTATAAAGATAATTTTAAAAACACAAGTTCAAAACATTCCAAAAAAACATGAGACGGAATACCAAAAAAAACCTTTAACAAGTGTTCTTTGATCATATATCAATTTGTATGGAGTACTAATTTGGAAGTATGTTAAATTTTGCATTTTGGAAAGGATTATTGTTCCTTCCCAAGCAATGCACCGAAAAAAGATTTGAAATCCACCAAAAGCGTGTTGAAAATTCTCTGCTGTAACTAGCAAAAAATTGGATTGGAACTAGCGGAATTTAGTTAAGACAATGGAAACTTTACCTTGTCAAAAGATTGAAAAAGAAAGGGACATGACATGCAAAAATCAAGAGTTTAAAATCCCACTGACCTGAAAGGTAACTGAAGTAAGACCATCTCTTTTGATGTATAAAATCTTTGAATTTGGAACGCCGGCTTGAATCATACATGTTAAAGACTGGAATTGGTTCATGCTGAGTGAGTCACCCACGAACATGATCTTCTTTCCTCTCCATTTCTCCAAGAAATACAGCCCATTGAACCTGCAATTCAAAACATTGTGATCGTTAATCTCTGGTATAAACTAATGGATCACCCGTGGAAATTAAAAGGACTCTGACCTGGGAAGGCTACAGGAGAAGGGCTGCCATCTGTATTTGAGATACATGTTATCAGGTCGGCCATACTTTTTGCAGTCGAATTCTCCATCGATGAAAGGGCATTTGGAGGGGCCGTAGAGAGGATAAGAAGGATCGTATACCCATTTCCCTCTGAACCAGTTGCAGTTAGAAGCTAAAATTCTAGCAGTGGAACTGTTGGTATTATTATTTATGGCATTGAAATCCCCAGCTTTTGTTGGTGAGTGGAGTAGAAGCAAAAACAAAAACAAAAACAGAGGGAACCGGAAGAGCAAGGCTTTGAAGACTAAACCCATATCTCGGGTTGGGTTGATTTCCTGCTGAAACTGTTTGGAGAAAAGGACCAGGCGTGGAGAGAAAGTTGTCTGTCCAGGAGAGCTTTTTTTATAACGAGGAAAAGAGAGAGAAAGAAATGAGCTCCACATGGAATTGTGTTCTCCATGGTGGGAGAATAATGAAATCTTTGGATGGATTCTTTGATCACTGTGTCACATGGAATAGGGATCCAATCTCTTACTTTGAAAAATAGGAACCATGATGATGAGTTTGATTCTAAAATGGAAATTTTTTGAGTATAATAATACTACCCCTATGCTATCAATGGTTCCTTTTTTTTTTTGGCCCCGTAGATGATTCAAATTCACTTTTCTTTTTCAATCCATTTTTTCATAAAAATTTTAGAAGGAAAATAAAATATAATGAACTTTTTTCTTACTATGAAGTTCAATTATTTAACGGAGGTGAACCCATGTATATGGATATAGATTGAGTGTTTATAGATATTTTAAAAATTAAAAGAAATTTTTTTTTAAATTTAAACATTTTCAAAATTTTTTTTAAACATTGATATATATATATATATATATATATTATAAATGGATACCTCTCAAAAAATTACAAATCCACTGCTGTTTTATAAAAATTATTATAAAAATAAAATTTTGAATATATTATATTATATCGATGTAAAAAAGTATGCTTTTAGAATTATTTGAAAAAAAAATTAACTCAGAAAAAATTTGAAGAGAATTTTAACAGTGTTATAAAAAAAATCTATAAACTAATTCAGTAGTATGCACTCTCCTAATTTGTTACTTGCATACGTCTCATTGTTAATTGTTCATTTAAGTTTGCAAAAGTGCAATGCATATAATGTCAGAGCTGTATCGCTTTTATCCCCATTAAGACAGCGTTGATTGTGTCTTTATATCAACTCCATGATGATTAATTGTTAGCGCTCTCAACCAAAAGGAAATGTTAATGTAGTTGCTATTTTCAAATATATACACACAAAAACCCAAAATAAAAAAAGGTTGTTAGTTACATGTTACGCAAATATACAGCATTAATTTAAATTCATTTGAACGATGACGATGAGATTTATCTTGGTTGAGATTAAAAATAACGGTGACAAACACAATAATATTGATAGAATAAAATATAATTAAAAATAATAATTAAAAACATTAAATTTGACTTTATATAGATGATAGTAATAATCAAATTATTTTAAAAAAGAATCGATAATAACATATTTACACAAAGTGATGTTAATTTAGATGATAATTATTATTTTATATCAAAGTAATAATTATTTTTAATTTAAAATAAAGTTTTAAAAATAAAAAATGAATAGACAAAGAAAAGCTTGAGTTAAGGCTGTAAAAAAATTTGAGAAAATTGAAAATTTATTTCAAATTTCAATGTTCAGTTAGGTACGTATCGATTTTTTTTTATTTGATTTGAATTAAATTCAAATATTAAATATATATATATATTAGATTCCAATCGAATTTTGAATTCGAAAGTAACCAAAAAAATAAAATCAAATTATACATTTTTATTAGTTTTTATATATTTTAAATTTTTATAAAATAAAATAATAATTTTATACTTATATCTATTTAAATATATTAAAAATTATATTAAAATAATATATAAAAACAAAAAAATAAATTTCAAAAGCTAATGAATTGAGTTGAACTGAATCAATAAAATTTAATTCAATTTGGATTAAATCGTATGAAAGTTTGGTTAAAATTTTAATTAAATTTTAAATTTTCATAATTATATATCTTATATAAAAAAATAAATCAAATTAAATCTCATCTAAACCGTAATCATTTCTAATTTGAGTGCACTATCATTTTAAAAGTTAAATAAAAAAAGTATGGTGTTTTCTTGAATAGGGAGCTACGATGAGAATGAAAAACAGATCCCCCTCCCTCCAGTGAAAATTTTATGGCATGATACAATGTTTTGCGCAATGGCACTTGTATCATGATATCCAAATGACTTAACACGATCCAATTGCATATATATAAAAAAAAAAAAAAAAGTAAACGCATCAAACATATGCAAATGCAGCCATAACAATTTAAAGATTTTCGATCGTTTAATTTCTCCTTGGTTGGACAAGAAAATTTAACATATAAACAAATTGACTTCATCAGAGTAACTTGTATGACATATTTCTACAATTTATTTTTACAAATTTTCCAGAAAACAGACAACGAGCATGGAAGTCTCCTAACTTTGTATCTTTGGTCAATTAAAACGGCTAAAAACTCTAATATGTAATTGTAAGTTACCTGCGTGATATCTTAAATTTTTTATGCATACCAACTGAATCTAATGAAAAATCGGCGCTCCTCATCCATATTCTTGTTCTTGAGCAACTAGATCTGATAATTTCAGATAAAATACGATAATATCATATGAAAATGATATAAAATAAATTATATATATTTTAAAAAAAATATGTTTCATGTTTATTTATATAGACACAAATTTTAACACAACACAAATTGTGTTTTATACATATTAACATGTCTAAATATATATAAGATATGAAAAACACATTTAGATAAAAAAAAGTATCACAGGTATATATGTTTAGTATGTGACACGATATGAAAAATATGCTTAATTGAATCTCGTCATATGAGTACACATTTAACACGTTTAATATGTTTAACATATTTTTTATATTTATTTTAATTTAATATAAATATAAAAAGATTATTTTAATTTTTAATATTTTAATTATGCTACTTAATTAGTTATTCAATACCATATAAAAGTTATTTTAAATATTTAATTATGATACTCATTTAATAATTATTATAATTTTTTTATATTAATAATATAAATACAATATAAATATTAATACTTGTCATATACATCATTATTTTATTCTTTAATCTTTTTTTTTCTTGATTCTTTAATATGTTCATCATTTTGAATTTGATACTAAAAACTAATATAGTTATGTAATATATATTAAACGCATATTAAATGGGTATCGAATTTTTTTATTCTTTTTAATATGTAAATACTTTTTTATATTATTAATATGCCAAGTTTATTAAGTTGTAAATGATGGATAGTTTATAATTATTTATTATTTTAGCCATATTTTTGTATATATTAATGTTAGTTGTGCCTATTCATATAAATTCGTATTAGTCATGTCTATTCGTATATATCTACTTTATTCATGTTTATTTGTGTTGTGTTTAAACATATTATTGTACACGTGTTGATCATGTCATATCGTGTATAACACGTATAATAAACATGTCATTTCGTGAAAGTAAATCAATTTTTCTTTATTTATTCCAAAACTTGAATTTTTTTTTCTTTTCTTTAGAAAGTAAATCAATTTTTTTCTTTTGGATACAAAGCATTTTATTTTTGGATTAAGATGAAAACGTCTTAGGTATCAAGACAACTTTATCACTCTCCTATATTTAAGTAGAACTTCAAAAACATCTCTAACTAAAGGGTTTTCAAATTGTCACACAAAATCGAGGTAATACCTCGTATAAATGATAACCATCGAGAGTCCTTTAATATTTAGGCCAAATCTCAAAGGTTATTTTTATTTGAGATGTCATCTTATTTAAAAATAATTTTCTTTGAAAACTCTTTTTTAAAAACATATGCATACTATGTATGAACATAACAATAATATAAATACATGACAATTGAATATAAATGACAAAGAATGAATGCATGATAATTTAAGAATGCATGATAATTTAAGAATGCATGTAACAATAAAGTTTCAGGTTTAGGGTTTTATTTTAGGGTTTAGGGTTTGGATAGCAGTTTAAGGTTTTGATGGCAGTTTAGGATTTATATGGTGGTTTAGGGTTTATATGATGACTTAGGGTTTGGATGGTGATTTTAGGGCTTAGATGGTGGTTTATGGCTTAGATGGTGGTTTGATGTTTAAATGGTGGTTTAGTGTTTGTAATGGTGGTTTTGGGTTTGGATGGTGGCTTAAGGCTAAGAATGGTGATTTAGGGTTTAGATAGTGGTTTAGGGTTTAGATGGTGGTTTAGGATTAGGAATGGTGGTTTGGGGTTTCATGGAAAATGCATGTTCTAAATATAAATAACGGGAATGCCATTGCTAAAAATGTAATTATTGATGCATACAAAATATACGATTATGGAACAAACTTATTACAAATTAAGGTATTTTTGAAACTATATTACAAACTAAATATGCATGCAACAATATGATGAAAATTGATCAAACACTAAAATTTTAAAATTTTCAAAACATGTTCCATGTTAGCTTTTTAGGTGAGATGGTAATCCAAGAGAGGGGTGAATTGGATTTCTCCAAATTCTTCCCAAACAATGACTTCAATATAATTGAATGGAAATTAAAACAATAAGCACTTTTGATGGAAATATAATGCAAACAATAACAATTAATGAACCTAAAATCAAATATAAACAACAATAAATTGTAAGGAGATAGAGATAAATAAATCAAACATAATGATTTATAGAGGTTCGGTCCTTCTCCACAAGGCACCTACGTCATCTCTTCTTAGTTGTCCACACCAAGGCTTCAATCCACTATTCTTGAAATGAAAATACAACATATCTTTTTCTTTTTAAGGCTTAAGATAGAAACCTCTACCCTTTGTAGTATTTTTTTCAATCTCACTACAAAGCTTTCAAGAGGATACCTCACCTTTTATTCTCTTCCACCCTTGTATGTCAAAGGTAATTTTGCAAATAATAGAACAACCTCTCTAAGGCTAAATGCTTGCTAAGTTTAAGTACAAGAAAATGATGAATGAACAACAAATATAATTTAGATGCAATAAATACAAATATATAGACTTTGAAGCTCTAAAAACTCTTGATTATTTGAGATAATGAAAATATGGCTTGTTGGCTCTTGCTCTCTTGATGAATCTATCTTCTTGGTGTGTTGGAATGCTCAATTTATAGAGAAATTGAAGGAGTAGCCATTGAGGATGCTTGGGAGAAGAAAATAGCCGCTGAAAGCATGAAAAATAACCGTTGGTGTGATTCTGCCCAAACCCAATCGATCCCTTCCTTGAGGGGATCGATTGGTTCAAGTTTTATGCCATTTCATGCTTAAAAAAATGACCTGATCGATCCCTTCCATAAGGGGATCAATTCTGTCAAAGGCTCGGTGGTTGTCTCATATTTTGCACTTTACTCATTAATGTGATCATATCTTGAGTTATACAAATCCAAATCACAAACTGTTTGAAGATTTAGAAACTAGACTTAAAGGTGTCCATATGAAATTCATCATCTAATTCATTGAGTACGAATTATAGTAAATTTTTAAATTTACCCCTTGTACAGTTTTTCTGACAACTGCAGAGTGTTTAGTAAAAATTTAAAATCTTTTCTTAAAAAATTTGGATTTTAATTTTGTTTGATCCATTAGAAAGTAAACTCAAAGAGCTTTCCAACCATATAAAATTTAAATATTAAAACTTTGTAAATTAATACAAAAAAATAAAATAAGTTCAATGTTGGAAAACTTTGTTCTTGTAAAACAACTTTCTTAAGTTAATCTATTTCTCAAAACCAATATTGTTAAAATTGTATTAAGTCCAAAATGAATAAGTTAACTTTAAAAAAAAAAAAATTGGACTTTCATTTAAGCTTAAATAAATAATCTTTAAAGGTAGATTTGGTTTGAGAAATATGAAAACAAAGAAAGGTTTGTTTAAGCTTTGAAAATCATATTATTTATTTAGTACCAAAATATAAAACTTAAGAACATGTACTAAATAAATCTTTTTCAAAATCTTGATCAAGCTTATTTAGCTTAATGTTTTGTTATTTCAAAATAAGGATCAATTCAAAGCTAACAATCTCTCCCTTTTTGATATGACAAAACTTAAAGATAAATTTGCTTAATGAAAAACTTTCTTTGAAACATTTAAGATTTTGAAAGACATTTTGAAAAACTCCCCCTTAATTTATGCATCCTAATCCAACACAACTCACCAAACATATGCTAGAGCATATATATCAAATAAGCACAATCAAACATATGCATGTCAAGCATAAGCAAATTTGTCCATATGATATTTCTCTCCCTTTTTGTCATAGCAAAAAGGCATGAGCTTATTAATAAGCAAATAAACACAAAGAGGCATCATTAACAAATATATTCATGAAACATTTCTCCTTCATTTTGTTTATGTTCTTTATACCAAATTTTTAAGCTCCTATATCAATTGCTATAAGCATACAAGAAGAAATATCCCTAAACTCTCTCTCTCTTTTTGTCATTTCAAAAGAAAGATAGATTAATTCAAGGCATGGGACAAAATGATTTATACTAATAATATTAAGAGTATTTTGAATGCATGTAATCAAGTATAATATGCACAATGAAATTCACTTACATGTATTCAAATACATAAGTGTATCTAATTAAGATGTTATAGCACAAAATCATTCATTCAACCTAACTACATGAAATTTATGAGCAAAGGATAATGAATGATATGCAATCTTCTCATAAATCGTGTTAGGATAAGATGCGCTTAGAACCTAAAACATCAATATCAATTAAGCATAAATTCAAGCACATGCATACAAGCTCATACCAATTGTTAAGAATACCAATTGTTAAAGATATGTTATCACAAAACATACCAATTGTTATCATAAAACAAATCAACCAAAATTGTATTCTAAGATTTCTCCTTCTTTTTCAAAATAAGGATTAATCAATATAAGACACACATAATTTTGCATTAGAGGTACAAGCTATATCAATGATAGGCACATAAATAAGCATCTATGAAAGTTAAAAAAATCTTTAAAAATTTTGATATCAATCGTTACCAATTGTTAGCAATTTTATTCAACAACTTTCATAGAACAAACATACTTCAAGCATATGAAAGATTCATTCAATACATGCATAAATGGTAATAGTAATCTTTCGTAAGCTATCCTATCAAAACAAGAATCAAAAACTCATATGTGTATAATAAATCATAAGTACTAATGAGCAATGAGGTTCAATCATCATGTCCTAACAAAGATTATATAAACATGATTCTCTAAATATGATGAGCACGTATGCTATAACAAAGAAATGATTAAAGCATAATTATTTAATTATATTTTAAATTATTTCAATGCGAAGCAATATTCTTCATCCAAATATATATAAGTACATAAATACAATTCAAACATATTTTTCAATCAAAATCATACAAGTATATGGAAAAGCATTTCAAATCCCATATAGGGATATACCAATTAAGATACAAACATTTAAACATAATGTGGTATATGCTATTTCAATAATCTTAATCAATGAACATGTTCAAAGAAATCAATCAATTTAACTTATATCCATGTTCAAGGAATCATGCATTGACCAAATATTCATGCGTTAAAACTATCAATCTTATTAAAGCAATTAAGAACTAGGCATGAATATCAATAAAGGTGAGTTAATCAATCTAAGCTTTCAAGACTATTAAAACAATATCTACCAAGTGGCTTGGTGATTAATTTGTGCAATGAGTTCATATGTTCTAGCACAATATCTCATTTTTGCACACAATCAAAGCAAGCATGTATAGGCACATAATATAGAGTCAATACAATTACCTCAATCCTTGTCAAGCTATATTGGTGTGCTCATTGTAGTTGAGTAAGGCTTTAAATCCTACATTCCATATCATTTGAGCTAGTCTTTGATGTACTTGGGTTTGATTGATGAAGATAACTTACTTTGCATGTTCCACTTGAAATTCCAAAAATGTAGGTTCATTCATACTTATTTCAAGTTCTCCTAGCATAGACTTAGAAAAATTTTTTGACAAAAGATTTTCATTAAAAGCATTAAGAAAATCAATTGATCAAAATTATACCAATTGTTAGAAAATAATTCTATATCCTAAGTCATTATAAGCAAAAAAAAATTTATTCACTAAGCACAAGTTGCCAATTGCAAGGGAGATATATGCTTAAGCTAGAGACCATATATCAATTTAAACATCAAATAGCACAAGAATGGCACTAAAATAAAAGTTCTCATGTAATGTGCAAAAATTAAACTTTTAGATCACTCATGAACACAAAATAGACATATTCAATATTCATGTATATTCAAAAAACCACCAAAGAATATGTCAAAATAAATTTCAGGCCATATGAAAATTAAAAGCTAAAGGAAGACATATTTATCATCAAAAACATATTCAAAAAAATTTTAGCACAAAAGCATAAAGATGTCTATACAAATTATATGCCATAATCAACAATGACTTAAGCTAAAAAAAAGCATCATAAGACAATCATTTACTTGAGTCATATTGAAAGCATGTCAAGTAAAGCTCAATCATATTCATATAAGCACACACTTGACAAGAACAATAAATGAACTAATCAACACATATCATTAAGCATAATTAGTTCATTAATACTTAATCCTAAACCAAAAGATAAGTCAATTAAGCACAATTTCTAAAATATTTCACAAAATTAATGAATCAATTTAGCATAAGAGCAAGTATATTTAAAAATATTTTAAAAATCAAGAGATAAAAAATTTAAGTATTTTCAAATCATATGCATTAAGGTCAAGTTGAATTAATGATCATATGAGCACATATCTTGATCAAAAACATAGATGAACAATGAATCAATATATATTACTTAAACACATAAAGTTCATCAATTCATCCACACAAGAGAAGAGATAAATCTTGAATTAATAAGGATAAAGAATTAAAGCATATTTCAAGACTATTTCATAAATAATCAAAAGATGAACAATCAAACATCAATATTTACAATTTAAGCACAAGATGATCATCAATTTAAAAAAAAAAAAAACACAAATCAAGCGTTAAAATAACTTAGAATATAACAATCAAGTTTTTTAAAAAAATTTCACACCATCCAAGCATTAAGAACAAATTGAGTAATTTTAATCAACATGGTCATATAGGCATATTTAACAATCACAAATTAATATGTATAAAATCACAAAATTATTTCCATCATGCCAAAATCATTTAAGCAAATATATTTATGCTAAATATCATAGGATAAATCATTCAAAGCTTAATATTTACAAGATTTTTATTTTTGATATTTTGAAGCTTATTTTTGCTTGAAAAAGATCTTAATAAATCTCATAACTAGTCAAGCTCATTTTTTACCAATTTGAACAATTGCAACAAGTTTCAAATGACAAAATAAAGTTGTTCAAGTGGTCATTTGGCATTAAAAACAAGGAAATAAAAAAATCAACTCTTAATCCCCATATTTTCTTAAAAAAGGCTATTAATGTTCAAAAAAATAATAATAAATGCATACTTAACTCAAGCTCTCATTTTCTAAAGATTATGCAACATATGTCTTGTAATCAATGTCAACCAAAATTTTCACAATCAATCAAGTATTCAAATTTCATCAAGAATAGGTAACCAAATTCAAATTCTTTTCAAATAAAAGTTTAGAGGTTATCCATCTCCATTGTGTGTCCAGAGTATTCAATATTCAATCTCACATTGTTAGCTCCTTACTCTAGCACACCTACAAGAGACAATCTCATTTTGGGTCCTTGAAAGTTAGTTACCTAGTCTTTTGTTTCTTTGGAACCTATACTTGCCTAATTTTAAATAGAACTTTTCTTCTAATAGGATAAGTATGTATAGTATGACCTTAAAAATTACAAAAATTACATTTAATTATTTTAGTACTTAATGACCTCTTTAAAAGCTTTTGTTTTTCATTCATCAATTCATCAAATTTCCTTTTCAAATCAATTTTTTTTTCTAAAAATTCATTTCTACTTTGAGAGGTTTTTAAATCTGTTTTCAACTTTTCATTTTCGTTTTCTAAAATATTTTTTACATTCATCAAAAGATCATTTTCAACTTTCAATTTTGAAATCATTTTCTTATGTTTCAAATGCATATTTTCAAACTCAATTACTAAATCATTGTAAGCATATTCTAACTCACTAAAAGTTTAAGAGTTTGAATCACAAGAGTTAGAAGAAACATTTGGTTCCTCAATAGCCATGAGACATGATGGATGTTGGTTGGAAATTTATCTTTCATGTAGCTCATCCAACTTTCTCCATATCTCATTTTAGGTTGAGCATTTTGAGATCAAGTTGAAGTTGTAATAATCTAAAACTTCACAAAGAATGCATTTGGCCTTTGTATAATCTATTATTTGCTTCATATATTTTACATCTTTAAAAAGAGTATTAAGCCCTTTTTCCATCACATTCCATGCTCCAAAATCTTTAGCCATAATGAACATCTTCAGCATCTTTCTCCATTCACAAAATTTAAATTTATCAAACATAGGAGCTCTAAAGACTTCCTCACCATCTTGAAACCTAAGTTAAGCCATAGGATCTTTACTCAAGGTGGTTAAACCTAAAAAAAAAAAGATCAAAGCTCTGATACTAATTGTTAGTTTTTTAGGTGAGATGGTGATCCAAGAGGGGGTGAATTAGATTTCTCCAAATTTTTTCTAAACAATGATTTTAATATAGTTGAATGGAAATTAAAATAATAAGCATTTTTTATGAAAATATAATGCAAACAATAACAATTAATGAACCTAAAATTAAATATAAATAACAATAAATTGTAAGGAGATAGGGATAGAGAAATCAAACACAATAATTTATAGAGGTTCAGTTTTTTTTCATAAGACACTTATGTCTTCTCTTGGTTGCCCACATCAAGGCTTTAATCCACTATTCTTGAAATGAAAATACAACCTATCTTTTTCTTTCTAAGGCTTAAGATAGAAACCTCTATCCTTTGTAGTATTTTACCCAATCTCACTTCAAAGCTCTCAAGAAGATACCTCACCTCTTGTTCTCTTTCACTCTTGTATGTCAAAGGTAATTTTGCAAACAATAGAACAACTTCTCTAAAGCTAAGTGTTTGCTAAGTTTAAGTACAAGAAAATGATTAATGAACAAAAAATATAATTTGGATATAATAAATACAAAGGTATAGACTTTGAAGCTCTAAATGCTCTTGATTATTTGAGAGAATAAAAATATTGCTTATTGGCTCTTGCTCTCTTGATGCATCTATCTTCTTGGAGTGTTGGAATGCTCAATTTATAAAGAAATTGAAGGAGTAGCCATTGAGGATTCTTGAAAGAAGAAAATAATTGTTGAAAGCATGAAAAAATAACTATTGGTGTGATTCTACCCAAACCTAATCGATCCCTTTTATAAGGAGATCGATCTTGTCAATGGCTGGGTGGTTATCTCCTGTTTTGCACTCTACTTACTAATTTAATCAAATCTTAAGTCATACAAATCCAAATCACAAACCATTTAAAGATTTAGAAACTAGACGTAAAGGGCTTTCTATCCATATAAAATTCATCACCTAATTCATTGAGTACGAATTATAGTGAATTTTCAAAGTTACCTTATGTGCAGTTTTTCTGACAACTGTAGAGTGTTTAGTAAAAATTCAAAATCTTTTCTTAAAAAATTTGGTTTTTAATTTTGTTTAATCCATTATAAAGTAGACTGAAAGAACTTTCCAACCATATAAAATTCAAATATTAAAACTTTGTAAATTAATACAAAAAAAAAATAAATTCAATGTTGGAAAACTTTGTTCTTGTAAAATAGCTTTCTTAAGTTAATCTATTTCTCAAAATCAATATTGTCAAAATTGTATTAAGTCTAAAATGAATAAATTCACTTTAAAAACAACAATTGGACTTTTATTTAAGCTCAAATAAATAATCTTTAAAGGTAGATTTGGTTTGAGAAATATGAAAACAAAGAAAGGTTTGTTTAAGCTTTGAAAATCATATTATTTATTTAGTACCAAAATATAAAACTTAAGAATATGTACTAAATAAATCTTTTTCAAAATCTTGATCAAGCTTATTTAGCTTAATGTTTTGTCATTTCAAAATAATGATCAATTTGAGGCTAACATTCCACCATTTTTTGTTTTGGAATTCATGCAAATAAACATAAAATCACTAAAAAGTCTACTAAACTAACATTTTATTCATTGAAAACTTGCCCAAACACCTAGGAAATTTGAAAAACATACCTAAAATATAAGCAAACACACATGATACAAACAACTTTTAGCCACCATGCAAGGAAGAGAAGTTCAATTAAGGCCAAAGCATGGGGAGCTTGGCTAAGCACTCTATTTGGCCTCCACAATCATGCTTTCATTTCATTTAGTTTAATCATTCATTAAACATCAAAGTATTCATCATATGGAGGCATTTTTATTACAAGAGAAATTTCATTAAACATGTAACAAACTAAAAAATAAAGAAACCATAAAAACAAGAACATTAGATAAACACTATATGTAAACTACCAAAATAATCACCAAACATGCATTAATCTTACAATACATCACTCCAATCATCTATCAATGTTATTTGAAGCAAGAAAAATAATCAAAAGAGAACAAAAGGAGGTTTGGCCATGATGTAAAAAAGTAGGGTTGAACTTTCAATGGTCATATCAATGGTTGTTTTTTTTTTTTTTTTTTTGCTTGATTTTTTTGATTTCAAACATAACTGTTAATTAGTTGGTTGACAACTTGGATCAAGCTTGTATTTAACATGATAAACAACTATGAACTTTCAGAAAAAATATAGAAAAATTAAAGGATAATAGTATTAAAACTATGAAAATGGTATGAGGATGCTATAGAATTCAAATGATGAAAGTAGTTGAAATTATACCTTCTCTAAGCTTTTCCAAATTGTTTTCCTCTATTTTTTTCTCCATTTTTTTCACATTAAATCCCTAGTTAGAAGAAAAAAAAAAGCATTTCTTTTATCCCTTAAGAATGAATTTATAAGCCATGCAAAATTCATGCAACCCTTAGATTGATTTTCCATCAAATGGCACACATTTCTCCCTTGTTTTCTTTGCAATGAACCACATTTCACCATTGGATTCAACCCCTCAAGATCATCCCACCGTTCAACATGCTCATGACCAAATGTTACAATTTTTAATGTTGTTGAACTAAATGAATAAATCATTTTACCTCTCATTAAAAAGTTTTTGGTTTTTACACAATTTTCTTGGAGAATATGATTTCTTATTCATTTTGATGATTTTAAAGTACCAAAAATCTTCAAATAATATAAAATTATGATATGAAACTTTTCGTGAAAAACTGATCTAAAGAAGATCAAATTATGAAATTATCCCTCAAGTACATTTTAATAATTTCATACCTACCGAGGTGCGATCAAAGTTTTTGATGCATCAAAAATCATCAAATAATATGAAAACAAGGTTTAAAACATTTCATGAAAAATTAGCTTCTGGAAAATCAAAATACAAAAATCCCTTTTAGGTCGTTTTAATAATTTTACAACTTTCAAGGTGTGATCAAGGTTTTTAATGAACTAAAAATCATGAAATAATATAAAACCATGATCTGGAGTGTTTCATGAAAAATGACTTAAGGAATGTCAAATTGCAAAAATATCTTTAAGAGTATTTTGGTAATTTCACACATTTCGGTGTGTGATCAGGGTTTTTGATGCATAAAAAATCATTAAATATTACAAAATAATGATTTAAAAATTTTCTTAAAAATCCAACTTCAAGAAAGTCAAATTTACAAAAATACCCTAAAGGGCATTTTTGTAATTTATCCTTCTCGAAGTGCAATTAGGGTTTTCAGTGCATTAAAATCACAAATATCATTTTCAAGCCTTATTAGTCCCATTTAGTTCCAACTTCTAAAAAATCGACCCAAGTCTAATCTAATTTGACTAATTTTGATCGGTTCTAACCAAGTTTGATTTTTTTAAACTAGGTTTGATCTAGTTTGATCTTACGGTATTTTAGGTCAAATTGATCTTAAATCAATTTTAAAAACTTGTCAAAATTAAATAACTATTGGATTTGAATTGGCTTTAACTTCGAAAGCTTCAAGTTCATTGGATTATATCTAAACAAAATTAGATGTTTACAATTACCCCTTTTTGCATATTTATAAGAATAAGAAATAATTAAAAACCAAATACACCAATTTTATCTAGGATATGGATTGAAAGGGGTGGTTGCTTACTGTTTTTTTTTTTTGAAAGTTTTGCAAACTAAAGGCCAAGAAATTTAAAAAATCTCATTTTGAAAAGGCTCTTATAAACATAGGTAAGGAACTTTAAAAGTTTCACATTGAAAATGTTCCTATAAACATAAGAAGGGAAATTTAAAAATCTCATTTTGAAAATAGCTCCTATAAACATAGGTAGGAAACTTTTAAAAATTTCACATTAAAAATGGCTTTTATAAACATAGGCAGGGAACTTTTTTAAAAATTTTGCTTTGAAAATGGCTTCTATAAACATAAGCAAGCAATTTTAAAAATATCTTTTGAAAAGGTTCTTATAAATGTAGGTAGGGAATTTTAAAAATCTCACTTTGAAAAAGACTCCTACAAACCTAGGCATGGAACTTTAAAAATCTCATTTTGAAAAAAAGCTCATGTAAATATAGGTAAAAAGCTTTAAAAATCTTGCTTTATTTCACTTTAAAAAAGGCTTTAATAAACATAGGTAGGGAACTTTAAAAATCTCACTTTGAAAAAGACTCCTATAAATATAGACAGGAAATTTAAAAATCTCATTTTGAAAAAGGTTCCTATAAACATAGACAGGGCTTTAAAAATCTCACTTTTAAAAAGGCTCATATAAATATAAGCCAGGAACTTTAAAAATCTCATTTTGAAAAAGGCTCCTATAAACATAGGTAGGGAAGTTTAAAAATCTCCTTTGAAAAGGCTTTAAAAATTTTATCTTTGAAAACTTTGAAAGCCTCATCTTTGAAAATTTTGGTTGCATCTGAAGTCTTCAAAATTTATTTTCTTTAAAGATTGTTTCTTCTTTTTAGGTTTTTCTTAGAATGTGTTCATTTTTTGATAAAGCATTTGCTTTTCTAGGATCAAATTCATGTAATGTATGCAAGGCACAAAGTGTATGTCATTCAAACAATTTTGTCCACATCAAGCACTTGTATTTATAGAAACAAGGTTTTAATGACCATAATTATCTTCAAACTTTTGGTTCTTGAATAAGTCATTAATGGTCAAATTATATTCATTTGATTGAAGTTTTTTCCTTAGTTTTAAGCATTTTTTCTTTTTTTCTTCTTCTTTTCTTTACCAATTTTTTAGTAGCTATTTGTTAAACTTTGCCAAAGGCATCATCATCCACCATTGATCATCATTACTCTTCCATTTCTTGGTTTTTTTTCATTTTTCACTTCATTCATTCCTTCTTCTTTAACCATCAGTCATCATTTCCTCCTTATCATTTTCATTTTTCATTGTTCAATTTATCATCCATTTTATTCATTCATCCATTCATTTTTTCATCATTTTTTTTGAAAAAAAACTTGTTTGTTTATCTTTGTTATCCTAGAACCCTCTTTGAGCTTGCTTCAAGTCTGGTTATGAGAATTATCAATCATTACCAACAATGTTAGGTTAGATGCAATCTTTTTCAATTAATGGATGAGCAAAAAAGATTTAAACAAAGAAAACAAAGGATATTCATTGCAATCTTGGTTAACTTAGATCACCAGTCATTTGAAAGAAGGAAAATGAATAGACCATTTAGAGTAAAAGAACAGTGAGCAAATGAGAATAGTATAAAGGATTTATTTTAAAATTTTCCAATACTAAACACCATGATGGATCTAGATCATTTACACTTGATTTATTTTTTTGGAAATCCTATCTCATTAACAGCTTTGATCAATGTTGATTCATCAGACTATAGTCATGTCCCCTAATCTGATAATGATGTTTTGTCTTTTGCTTCTTTTAGAGTTAAAATGTTATTACCCCTATATCTTTCTGTTTTAAGTTCCTGATCCAATCATTTCTTCGATTTCCTCATTACATCTAAACTATTTTTTTGAGTTTTCAACTTAGATATTTTCCCCATGATCCAGATTACCTTTTTTTTTTTTCAGGTTTTTAATCTAAATCTTTTTTTCTCTATTTTTCCCTATTTTCTTTTGATTTTTCCTTTTCGGAGAGCTCTAGTTTTTTTTTTTTGTTTTTTTTTCCTTTTTTTCCCCTATACTTCTATAACTAGTCACTAACATTATAGACTTTGTTTTTACAGTTTTTTTCATCTTTCACGTGTCTAGTTTCATGGCATGTATATGTTTATTCTTCTTATCCTCTAATGGTTTTAGGCTTTTTTTATTTGTTTCCATTTTAGTTTCATTTCAGCTTTCATGACTTTGTTTTGGGCCAAGCTTTAATTTTGTTTGGTTTTTTGTTTGATAGTTAATTGTGGGCTATTAATTGGCTTTAGCGATGAGTCTTTTATCGAACCATTTATTAGGCCATTTTGGGCATCCATCATTTTGAAACATTTAAAAATTGATCATGTAATGGGCTCAAAAAATTACGGTCAGACCCATTTGTAGAATCGAACTTGGATTAAAATAATAAAATATCTCAAACAAAATTAGGTATCTAAAGAATTCTAGTGCAAACATTGTAAAAAAAAATGTGTTTAGAAGGATAACTTATTTGACCATATGTGCAATCATTTACAGGAGTAGGATAATAATTAAAAAAATATATATTGTTCACATAAAGTTCATATAAACATAGAGCATTTTCGATCATAGAATAGTAAATTAAAAAGTTTAGGTAATAACAAAAAAATATTAGCAAAACATATAATAGAAATAGAAATCACTATACAACAACCTAGGTCTAAACTATCAAATATTTCTTTATAAATTATGTTTTTCGTTTCAGAATTGTTTATGCCATACTCATTCTCGATCAAAATATTTAAACCATGGTGAGATGTTACTCTCGACAAAACATCACATAGTTGACCATGTTTGAAACTGGTTTGGGTAAGTATAAACTAACAATGTCAAGTGTTTGACCTTAACTTTGTTTATTGCCATAACATAATATAATCTGACAATGAACTATTTTCTATTAAAGAAAAAAGGTAATTTTTGATCCTTAATAGTTATAATAATCCTAGGTATAAAAACTTTTTCCCCAACATAAGTATATATTATAATTTTAGCTTCTATGACATTACTAGATAGTTGTGTAACCAAGAGCTTTGTACCATTGCGTAATCCACCAATCCGATTCAAGTTTCTAAAATGCATAATAACACAGCTTACTTTTAAGTTAAGTTCATGGTTTACACTGTTAAGAAATGTCAGAGAATTGAGGAATTCAAATGGATAAAGCAAATTAACATCTGACACATAATTAGAAGCTTTTGAAATAGTGTTAGAACTATAATAAGACTTATTAACTTTTGGAACTAAAGTAAGCATGTATGTATTGATCAAATCAATTGTTTCATTGTATGGAGTGACAATAGCACTCTGACTTAAGTTAGATGGACCATCAAAATTGGTCTGAAAGTTAGTATAAATACCTACAAAAATAGCATTTATAGGATTGTTAATTACAAGTACCAATAAGTCATCTAGTATTATAGTCCAAGATGGTACCAATAAGTCATCTAGTATTGTAGTTCAAGATGGCTCCTTTTCATCTTTATATGAAACTGTTTCAATCTTACCATTACCAATGTCTAACAACCACTTTACAAAAACTTCAAGTTCAGCTCTCGATTATTCATTTAATTCTTTCCTAAACAACCTCATATTCTTTTCAAGTCTGAAGATTTTACAATGTTGCCATAGAAAAGATCTATTGATCGTCGCATTAACAATATCATTCCTCATTCTAGATTTAATCATGAGCAAAATCTATCACGTCCCAAGAGCAAGATGCAACACAACCATATTACCTTGAAGTAATACTTTAAAGTAATACAAAGCCTTCTTTCTTAATCATTCTAAAATTCTTTAATAAAACAATCTGTTCAAGTAAAATTCATAACTTTAATTCAGCTAATGATAAATCTCCATATATACCAATGTAAACTAATAAAAATACAAAGTTATTTCATAAGATCTTACTAGCCATGCCCAAGTAATCTTTTCAATTTAATCTTCTAACTTTTCACAAAACTAGGCAAACTTATTATTTACTCATTTGTAATAAAAAAAAAAAGAGAATGAGCAAACCATAGCTCAACAAATATAGACTTACAAATTATCAGATTAAGCATCATTTTCATACATATCATATAGGTCATTTAAAACATTTATCAAATCATAATGTTGAAACATTTCAAAAATTATCGTTCTCTCAAACATTTCATAAATTTATAAATTAATATCAAACATATCAATTCATAAATCATTTCAAAATATGTTGTGATTCAAATATCGTAATCAAACCACATCATGGATCAATCTTTAAAAATCATCATTATCATTCATTTATCATTAGCTACAATCACTGCTATAACCTATGACATTAGTCGTATCGATAATTTCATCCTCATGATCATTGCTAATTATTATAACCCACTAACTAGGGCCTAATGCTAACTACTATAACCTATTAGTCAAGGCCTTAGAACTAGTTTTGGTGTTGATGATCCCGATTCCTAGGGATGTAATAACATAGCTATCATAAAATCATTCTTTAAACACAAATAAATTCTCATTTCATTTATAAGCATGATCCAACATTTATATAATAAAACACAAAATAATCATATGCTCGACCCTATTTTCATATATTGAAAATAAAGAAATAAACTTTCACTTATTTAGAAACATACATATATGCATAAGTTCTAAAATAAGTAAAGTATGTGAGATTCTACTTATCTCCTTTCGATACTACCACTTAGTTTTACCCCCAAAATAATTCAGAGCCTATTCAAGTCATTTCAACATATCAAAAATTAATCAACCCTTTTTTAATCCATTTATACTAAAATCAAGTAAGTTACACAAGGATAAACTTAACTAATTAATTCAAATAGCCTAAACTCCTTTCACTAAAATGACTATATCTTAAGATATCCACCTATAAATTATGATCTTTATTGTGTGTTAGAAATCAGACTTAATAAGCTTTCTAACCATATATGGTGCATTTCTTAATCCTTGTAGATTAATCGTAATAATTTTTGCAATCAATCTTTTATGTTGCTACTAGATAGCATGTATACCTTCTAGTAAAAATTACATATTTATTCATAGACAACCTGAAATTTAGTCAGAATTAACTGTCGTTTGTTTCATTAGAGAGTAAATTCAACAAGTTTTCAAAAAATATAAAATACTTATAGTAATAATCTAGTTGCGCTTGTTTTGTTGGAAAGTAGACTCAATAATCTTTCCAAACATATATGGATTAATCTGTAATTTCTTGAATAAAATTTAAGACAATTTTCGTAATTCATCATTGATGCGATTGCCATACAACTTGCATATCTTTAAGAAAAAATTAGGCAACTCTTCATAGAAAACTTAGAATTAACTTTCGTTTATTTTATTGAAAAGTAAATTCAAAAGGTTTCCAAAATTATATAATACTTATAGTAATAATCTATCCATTAATATGGAATTTCATTATAATTCACTGTTGTAAATAATAACATCTTATCTTAAAACAAAATTTCTTCTTCAATTTTAAAAAACTCAAATCTCTACTTTCAGTCTTTAAAATCCACTCAATAATCATCATTAAATCTTAGTAACATGAGATAAACCAAGTTTAGTAATTTACCCTAATAGATCATGGAGATTAATGAAAGATTTTATAATTTTTCATAATTTTTCCCTCATAACTTCAACTCCAAATAATAGCAATCAACTTGGTTTTTTTTTTAAATAAAAAGAGGGCATATACTCACCTTTAAGAGAATAACTCGATTGTAGTATTTGATTTTAGATCCTTAACTTGATTTTTCATACTCCCTAACCTTAAAAAAGATGAGGAAGAAAAACTCCCATTTTTTTGTTTTACAATTAACAAAGATGGCTAGGTTTTCTTTCATAATATCTCAGCCCCTTTTTCTTTTAGTAATTATTGTCTTAAATAAACTAATGGGCTTTGGTAATTATCTAGCCCAATTATCATTTGGGCTGGGGTATTACAGTTTCCCTTCCTTATAATTTTAGCTAGTGTAATTTTATCTAATAATATTTTAAATCTTTAGCTAGATGTTAGAGAGAATAAAAACTTGTGTTTTAAAAAATAATAATTTTGCCTAGATGTTAGTGAATTATTAAATATTAAAGATAAATAATAATAATAATAATAATAATAATAGTTTAATAAATAGAAAATATATAAAAATATAAAAATTTGAATTTTAAAAACATTATGAAAAATAAGTTTACTTCGAAAATCTTTCTAGTTACTGAAAAATTTTTAGAAAGTTCGTAAATAAGTGAAATCTTAATACAAAACCTCGAATGAAACTCAAATATGAAATCCCAAATGAAATCATAAAAGGAAACTCGAAACGAAATCTTAAATCCACTTAAAACCCTATGACCATCCCAAAATTCAAAGATTTATGTGAAAACATTTTGTAAAATAATTTGTTCTCAAGTGTCACCTAGATGATAGAGTATTTAAGAAATTATATTTATTAAAAATTTTGATATAATTCTGTAATCTAAAATAATAAAATTAAATAAAGAATAAAAATAAAAATATGACTTTAAATATAAAAAAATCGTACCAAAATTTTATCTAGATATTAAAGAGTTTAGGCGATTTTTTTATATTTAAGGATCCGATCTTAAATTTGCATCTCATCATCTTTTAAGACACACTTGCATTTATTCATTTTCTAGCACTCATTATGCATATACATATATTTATTATTGATGTTTATGGTTAATTATAGTATTTTTCATTTTTTTACTGCATAAAAAGTTCTTTAAAAAATTGATTTCAAATAAATAAAATTAAAATAATATCTTGAAGAAAATAATTTTTTATACTCTACCTGGATGTTGGAAAGCTGCTAATAATTATCTTTTGCTAAGAATGTTATTTTTTATTTTTAAAGGAATTGTGGTGAATCTTGGACAAAAATGATTACCTTTGAATTTTGCGTATATTTTGGAGAATTACAAGGTATTTCCTTAATTTAAAGATTTTCACAATACTCCTAACTATAGATTTTTAATTAATTTTCTTTTAAAAAATATTATTAAATCCTAACTAGAAACCATCTTTATCCAAAATTTTAAATAGCACATAATTAATTAATACCAATTTTGTGGGCATTGTGGGGGTGCTAATTCTTTTTTATGCGTAACCAATTCTCAAACACAATCTTATTTTTATAGGCCAAAATTATCTTTATAATAAACTTTAAACTCGTTTCATTATTTTATTAACAAGATAAAATTTTTGCATGGCCAATTACACCTAAAAAAAAGATTGGTGATAACTCTTTTTTTTTCGATTTTAAATTTTTTACGATTAGCGATCAAGTCTCCAAACCGATATATTATGACAGCTTGGTGACTCTGCTAGAGATATTTTAAGAGTCATGCCAAAAATTTTAATCACATGTAATCAAAAGTTTTAGATTTAATTGGTTTTATTTTATATTTAATTTAATTCTTTTTATTTTAAGTTTTTTTTAAAAAATCAATAAATTGCATATTAGTTATTGTCTTGTTTTCATTTTGTTATTTGTAATTCATTTATATTATTTTGATTAATATATTACCTTGCACATTTTGTATATTCACATATATGCATGAGCTCTAGACCTATGCTCTATCCTTATTAAGAGGAAGTGAAATAGCTACACTCTCATGAGATGATAACCTCCGCATTTGCTAGTGAAACATTTTCACTCAAATCAAACCATTTCCATTTACGGGTAAAGATAGGTTGGCCTTATTAGTATATAATGGATGATGATGCAGGGTTTGATTTAGGAACCTTTAGATAAATAAATGCTGATCCAGCATATAGTGAGCCACAAGAAGCCTGTTTAGGGTAGAGCCATACCACCTTTTTTAGAAAATCATTAAAAGTTATGACACTATATATATTCTATTGTATTATGTGATTGCTATGTTATTTCTATTATTTCAGATTAATGATTCATTTTATTTTATTTCTTTAATTTTGCTACATACATCATATATGCATCACATTTGCATTACATTACATTCATTTCATGCATGCATGTTGATAATAATAATAATAACAATAACAATAATGATTATATCATGCGTTCTAATTCATGATTAATAAATAAAGGTTCAAGGATAGCGAAGCTAAAGAAGTCAGGTCAATCAATTCTATATAAGTATAATACTTGTTCTAGTTCTCAAATCATGGAAGAAAAAAATAGCTAAGTTTGAGAGGGTCAAGAAAGCATAGGAAGAGATAAGGGAAAGAATGATGAAATACAGTTGAACATCAAGGCATAGATGTTTGAATTGAGACAATTGTTAGTTGTTACCCTAAAAGGCAAAAAAGTTGCTGGCACATAAGGATTAAGAGATGGGATTAATATAGTGGAGCCAGCATATCATTTGGAGTTCACTTCACCTTGAGTTCATATTTTCTAAGGAATCCATTTGCAACCACCAATCGCCTAGCCTTACACTTATGCTGGACCTTCTGGTACTCAGCCTCAGGTACATGTAAATGTCAATTAAGGATTAGGTCCTGTTGATCCTATCATAGTGCCAAATTTAGATGATCCTGTTGAACAAGAAAAGCTACATGGCATGTCTACACCAGTAGTGAGTGTTAAGATGAAAAATAAGTATAATCTACTTAAAGAAAGACTAAAAGCTATGGAAGGGAATGACATTTTTAGGAGCATAGATGTAAATGAACTCAATTTGGTTCTTGATTTTAAAAAGTTCGATGGAACTAAATGTCTTGTTACTCATATTACGATTTTGTCATAAAATGACAAATCATACCCAAAATGACAAACTTTTGATACACTATTTTCAAGACAATTTAACTAGGTCAATAGCAAGATAGTATGTCTAATTGGATCAAAATTGAATCTATTCATAAAGAGACTTAGCTAAAGCTTTCATAGCTCAATATAAACATGTCATTGACATGGCTCCAAATAGGCTATCTTTACAGAACATGAAAAAAAAGTCAACAACTTTTAAAAAGTATGCACGTCAATGGAAAAATACAGCGGTTCAAGTCCAACTGCCTCTAATTGAAAAGAAAATTACTGTGTTATTTGTTAGCACATTAAAAGCCCCATATTATGATAAGCTGGTAGGAAATGCTACAAAAAATTTCTTTGATATGGTGATATTAGGAAAAATGATCGAGAATGCCATTAAAACTGGCAAAATTGAAGGGCCTGAAGCTTCTAATGCTAAGAAGTTAGCCAATCCAAGAAAAAAATAGAAAAAGACACATGCTGTGTCTATAAGAAGTTCTTCATTTTGACCATTTGTCTAATATAACCCAAAACCATAGTGTTTTACTTATTATTTGACTATCAATCAACCTACCTAGCAACTATACCATTATTAACCATCCCAACAACCACTATATAGGCCAGACTTTAATACATAACCATCTAGTTTCACTCCTATAATATCAACTCAGCTAGCTAGTTCAAGCTAAAGGAACCCATAAAACAACAACAATCAAGAAAAACCTTAGTTTAACCCTATCCATATGTCATACATTAGCTTGTGTTTGTAATTTATGAGAGGTCACCTTATTGCTCACAAGTTTATGGAACCATTGAAGCCACCATACCTAAAATAGTATGACCTTAATGCCAAATGTGATTACCATCACTGGTCTAAAACATAAACTGCAAGAATTGATAAATCAGGGTTTGTTGAATTTCAACACTAAGGTTAAAGCTAATATTGGTAGAAACCCTCTTCCTAATCATATTGGTGGCACCACTAATGTAGTGTTAGATGGATAAAGGTTGAAAGTAAAAAAATGGGTTAGTGAGGTGAAAATCAAATGAAAAAGAATTTTTATTGTTTGGTTAAGGCAAAAATGATTCTGTCTACAATTAATGATAATGGTAGTATAGAAGATGACCATCAATATCATGGAAGGAATGTAAGGCATGTGATCGAAGACTACCAAGGGTTTTGGATGGTGTTCAACAATTGATGGATAAAAGGGTTATCCATTTATTCATTCTATATTGAATATAATATTAGCAATATGAGTATGATAAATTATGAGTCAGAAGTGCCTTTCATTCCAAAACCCTTTATCATATTTTATGATAATGAAATAGAGCCAGTTGTGAAAGAGCCGATACATTTCCCTAGAGCACCATTGATAATCTATGTTCATTGTCTTTTCTTTTATAAGAATGATAAGTTAGTCCCATGGGACTATAATTGTGAGGTGAAGATTTAAGGGTTTGGTGATAAAATAGCTTTAGAGAACACAAAATTTGAGCATACCACGAATACAATAGGAGTGGGAGGAATGACTAGAAGTGATCATTGTTACACACTTAAAATGTTAGAAAGGGTCAAGAAAGAAAAAGCAAAGGAAAAAAAAAAGGTCACAGTAGAGGTAGAATCTAGACTTGTCATGTCAAATCTAAAAGTACAATATAAAAAGCCTATATCTGAAAAAGAAGCTTGTGAATTTCTCAAGGTTATCAAGCACAGTAAGTATAGTATAGTCGACTAGTTGAACAAGATGCCAACTCATATTTTGTTATTATCACTACTTCTAAACTTTGAATCACATAAGAATGCTCCACTGAAAGTACTAAATTAGGCTTATATTGAGTATAATATTTTTATAAAAAATAGGGATCACATGATGAGGAATATCATAGCTCAAAATTTTGTTTCATTCAATAATGATGAGAAACCTCTCTAGGGATGAGGTAGTGTCAAAGCTTTATACATTACTGTTAAGTAAAAAATTCATACTATGGCTAAGATGCTTATTGATAATGGGTTATCCATTAATGTGATGCCTATGATCGTATTTTCAAAGCTACCAGTGGATCAATCACACATAAGAAACAGCCATATGGTAGTTAGAGCTTTTGATAGGGCATGAAGGGAAGTGATTGGTAATATAAAAATTTCATTATAGATTGATCCATATACTTTTAATGTTTAATTTTAAGATATAGACATTGCACCCTTTTATAACTGTTTACTCAAAAGACCTTAGATTCATATAATAAAGGTTGTACCTTTATCTTTGTATTAAAAAGTAAAATTAATTATTTAAAAAAAAACACGTTTGTCTTGATGGTGAAAAAGACTTATTTGTAACCAAAACTCTAACTACTCCTTACATTGAAACTACTGAAAAAGCACCAGAGTGCTCGTTTAGAGCTTTTAATATAGTAAGTGCTACATATGTTGGAGAAAGGTCAAAGATACCTATGCTCTGATTGTCAAAAACCATAAACATGGTAGTTAAGCAAACCATTGGCAAAGGTTAATGAGGTGGACAAGGATTAGAACTAGCTTTGCAAGGAATCAAGAAAGTGCCAATCATAATTAAAAATAAGGAGATGTGGGATTTAGGTTATAAGCCTACTATTATAGATAGGAGAAGAATGAATATGGGGAAGAGAAAGAAGAGAATGGTACACCTTAAAGGTATGATTCAGTTGATAAAGGAATTATATTCCCTTATTTGTATAGGATATTCTATTCTAGTAGATATGTCTATCCAAAGTCATCAAAAGGGAAACCAATTACTAGAATAGAGGAAGCTCTCTTTCAAGTTCAAATTAGAGAAGGTGGGGAGGAGATACAAAAAGAGGAGATTTTTTTTTTCGTTTTTTAGGATTAAGAGATTGAAAAATGATGTACTATTGCTATTATCCTTAGAATATCTAAACTTAAAATTTTAATTGCTTCTGCCCACAAGCATGCGGAGGTTAAATGTATGGACTGGTTTTAATTTTCTCAACTAAAGTAATGAATGTAATGCATTTCACATATAACATATTCCCATTTTCTTTTCTTTGTTATTTATATTCTTTTTATTTTTGCCTTAAGTAGCTTAATTTCCTAGTGATTATACCCATTTTTAGGTTTTTAAATAATGAACATTATGGATGAACAAGACAATAACACTAGATTTAATTTCAAAATTTTAATTAACATTAGTGAGCTTGAGGATTATGTTGACTCTAAAGATTATGATTTGCCTCATGATTTATTAAAATGGATGGAGTAAGTAAAGAAACTAATAGAGCCTCATCATGAGACCATAGTTCTATGAATTTAAAAAATTAAAAGAATAAGAAGAAAGTCAAGATTGGTTATTCGCTGCCACTAATTAAAAAGTAAAAATTAGTGGATTTGTTGTAAGCATATATAGATATATTTGCATGGTCTTATCAAAATATACCTGGGCTTAACGTGGATATTACTGAACATAGATTGCCCTTAAAGGTAAACTGCTAACTAGTAGAATAAAAGGTGAGGTGTATGAAGTCAGATATTTAATTAAAAATAAAGGAAAAAGTGAAGAAGCAATTTAATGCAAGTTTTCCTAAAGTAGCCAAATACCTAGAATTGGTAGCCAATATAGTCCTAGTTCCTAAAAAAAAAAAAAGAAAAGTGAGAATGTTTGTGGATTATCGAGACTTTAATACGGCTAGCATAAAAGATAACTTCCCATTGCCATATATTGACACCCTTATGGATAATTCTACCAAGCATTCTACCTTCTTGTTCATGGATGGGTTTTTTGAATATAACCAAATCAAAATGGCTTAAGAGAACAAGGAGAAAACCACATTTGTGATGATGTGGGGTACATTTTACTATAAAGTTATACATTTTAAGCCTAAAAATGCTAGCACTACATACCAAAGAGTGATGGTCACTCTTTTTCATGACATGATTCACAAGAAGATAGAGGTGTATGTTGATGATATGATAGCAAAGTCTAAAAAAAGAGAAAATCATGTAGTTAACCTTAAAAAACTCTTTAAAAGGTTACGGATGTACCAACTTGAGCTGAATCTAGCCAAATATATATTTAATACTAAATTAGAGAAATTGCCAGGATTTGTAGTCAGTGAAAGATTTATTGAAGTAAACCCTAATGAAATTCAAGTTATTCAGAATTTAATAGCTCTGCACCATAAAAAAAGGTGAAAAGCTTTTTAGGGCAATTGAATTATATCTCTCGCTTTATATTTTGACTTGCTTCAAAATGTAATCCAATTTTTAAATTGTTGAGTAAAAACAATTCTGACAAGTAGGATGAAGAATGTTAAAATACTTTCAAAAAATTAAGGAGTATTTGACAAACATACTGGTGTTAGTACCATCCATTGTAGAAAGGCCATTAATATTATATTTAACAATACAAGAGAATTCGATGGGATGTGTATTAAGGTAAAGAGATGAAATTGGCAAAAGAGAACATGTTATTTATTACCTAAGCAAAAAGTTTATAGAGTTTGAAACTAAATACTCTCGGTTGAAAAAAATGTGTTGCATGTTGATGTAGACTACTCGTAGGCTTAGGCAATATATGCTCTATCATATAACTTGGCTTATATCGAAGTTAGATCACCTGAGGTACATGTTTGAGAAGCTATCTCTTTTAGGCAGAATAGCTAGATGGCAAGTCATGCTTTTGGAATATGATGTTATGTATGTGTCACAAAAATTTGTAAAAAAATGTGCTATAGCTGATTTTCTTACTGATAAGGCTACAAAAGATTATGAGCCCCTAAAGTTTGACTTCTTAAATGAAAATTTAATGGCAAACTTATAAGATGAAAATGGAGATCCTGTGAAAAAATTGTGGAAAATGTTTTTCGATGGGGCATCCAATATATGAGGCATGGCATTAAGGTAGTATTAATACCCCAAAAGAAAATTATTACCCTAGTACTATAAGATTAAATTTTAATTGCACAAATAATATAACTGAATACAAAGCATGTGCCATGAGATTACAGATGACCATTGAAAAAAAGATTGACGCATTATAAGTATAGGAAGACTCAGCCATGATAACTTATCAACTAAAAGGTGAATAAGAGACTAAAGACCCGATATTAGTGTTATACCAAACACATATAGTTGATTTGATTAAGCAGCTCAAAGAGATTCAATTTCAACATATTCATTGAGAAGAAAATCAAATTACTGCTACAATTGCTACTTTGGCCATAATGTTTAAGTTAAATGCCAATATAAGAACCCAACCCATTAAAGTATAAATGCAGGATTCAACAACCCATTGTTCAAATGTTGAAAAAGAGGTAGATTATCGACCCTGGTATCATGACATTGTATAATATATTAAGTGTCAAGAATATCTTAAGTAAGCCTTAAAGAATGATAAGAAGATTATTCAAAGATTAGTAGTAAAATTTATGCTTATTGAGGAAATCCCATACGAGAAAGGTTGAGATTATATATTTTTAGATGTGTAGATGCTATTGAAGCATCTAAGATACTAGAAGAAGGCCATGAGGGGAATTATGGAACACATGCCAATGGATATATGATGGCTAAACAAATAATAAAAGTAAGTTATTATTGGTCTATATTGGAAAATGATTACATCAATTATGCCAGAAAGTGCCATAAGTTTCAAATTTGTTCAAATAAAATTATTCTTCCAATCCCACTATATCTGTTGGCACCTCCATGGTCATTTTCTATGTGAAAAATGGATATGATAGAGCCTATATCCCCAAAAGCTTCAAATGGGCATCATTTCATCTTTGTGGTAATTGATTACTTCACCAAATGGGTGAAAGTAACCTTTTATGCTAGTGTTTCACTATTGTTGGTATGGAAATTTATCAAAAGAGAGATAATATGGTAATATAGGCTTCCAAAAAGAATTATCTCTAATAATACTAGTAAAATGATGAAAAAGGTGTGTGCACAGTTCAAAATAAAACATCATCATTCAACACTGTATCGTCCAATGATGAATGATACAGTAGAGGCTACAAACAAAAACATAAAGAAGATACTGGAAAAGATGACTGACACATATAAAGACTGGCATGAAAAATTAACTTTTGCCTTGCTTTCCTATAAGACATCAATCTAGACTTCAACAAGGGCCACCATATTTTCACTAGTATATGGGATGGAGGCAGTATTACCGATTATGGTTAAAATTTCTTCTTTATAAGTATTGATGGAAATGAAATTAGATGAGGTAGATTAGGTTTGAAATTACTTCAAACAATTAAACTACATAGAATATAAGAGGCTCTTGATACTTTGTTATAAGTAGATGTACCAAAAGTGGATGATGCGGGCACATGATAAAAAATTATGGCCTTAATATTTTCATGAAGGAGAAATGGTTCTGAAAAAGATCTTGACAAAAGTGGATGATGCGGGCACATGATAAAAAATTATGGCCTTAATATTTTCATGAAAGAGAAATGGTTCTGAAAAAGATCTTGACAAATCAACAAGATGGTAGGAGAAAGTGGACTCCTAATTGGGAAGGCCCATATGTGGTGAATAAGGCATTTTTTAATGGAACCCTAATCTTAGCAGAAATGGATAGGAATGAATTGTCAACTCCAGTAAATTTTAATGTTGTAAAGAAATATTTCACTAAAAAAATAGAAAAAAAAAACAAAAAAAAGAAGATTCGAATTGAAAATCTAAAAAGGGCAGTTGGAACCAAAAAAGGATTATTTAAGCTAAAAACTTGAAAAGGCAGCTTAAATGAAAGAAGAGCTAAGGGAAATCCTACAAAGGCAAAGGTAAAATAGTACAAAGATAAACAAATAAGAGATTAGGTAAAAAGAATAAGTTTGAGGCAAGATTCCATCAACTATAAGCCATGGGGTAATCATTAGTTATAAAAGTTTAAATCTAGTAAGATCGCAAATATAAAGAGTTTTTAAGAAAAAATCTGGTCTGAATTAACTTGGCTTGTCAAATATTCATTATTTAAATAAATAATATTTGATTTTTTTAAATACCTTTTAAATTTTTTAATCCTCTGTGTTTCAATAAACTTATCTTTTCCTTTTTAAACCAAGATAAATTTATCATCATTGATTAAAGCCCGTATTCAAGTTTAAACTTTGAAATCATTGTATTTGTCACTAAAAGTTGGAATAATTATTGATAGTGCACACAATAGACCTATGTGTTGCTAAAAAAGAAGAATGAAAGATAGCATCACAAGAAAGCAAGAATCAATTAACTAGTAAGAAGGATGACTAAAGAAAGAATTTGAGGGGAGCTTTCAAATAAGTAGAGGTCACTGAAGGCATTTAGAAAAAAGAAAAAAAAAGAAAAAAAAAAGAGAAAGAAATAAAATTGAAAGATATTAAAGGTAGCTTCTAGAGTTTGAAAGAGCTAAACTAATATTAAACTTTGAGTTAATATGATCAAGACACGCATGGTATAAATCATTAATTACATTTCTACCTTTCAAATTCATCATAGTAGTCACATGTATTGCATAAATTCTTTTGATAAATTACGTTGAAGGTTTTTCATGAGAAGATATTAAATGGAATTAAAATGTTTTTCAAAATAAAGTCTCATTAGCCTCGAAAAGAAAATTTTTCCCGTCATCTTTATTTCTTGACTTGTAGTTCAATGTTGGTCATTGTTAATTTACTAACTTGAGGTTCAATCTTTGTCATCCTTATTTCCTGACTTGTGATTCAGTCCCAATTATTTTTATTTTTTGACTTGTAGTTTAATCTCGATCTTTCTTTATTTTCTAATTTGTGGTTTAATCAAGATAATTTTTTATTTTTTGACTTGCGGCTCAGTCCCAGTCATTCTTGTTTCTTGATTTGGGGCTTAGTCTTAGTCATCCTTATTTTCTAATTTATAGTTCAGTCTCGATCATCTTTATTTTTTTATTTGTGATTCAATTCCAATCATATTTTTTTCTTGACTTGTAGCTTAGTCCAAGTCATCTTTTTTTTTTTTACTTGTGGTTTCATCTCGATTATCTTTATTTCCTAACTTATGGCTCAATCTCAGTCTTTTTTTATTTCTTAACTTACAGTTCAATCTCGATTATTTTTTATTTTTTTACTTCGGCACAGTCCTGATCATCCTTATTTTCTGACTTATGACTTAGTCCCAATCATCCTTGTTTCCTGACTTACGATTCAGTCCTAGTTATCTTTATTTCTTGACTTATGATTTAATTCTGATAATTCTTATTTCTTGACTAGTGGCTCAGTCCTGGTCGTTGTTATTTTTTTTACTTGCGACTTAGTCTCGATCATTTTATTTTTTAACTTGTGGTTTAGTCTCCATCATCTTTATTTTTTAATTGATAGCTTAGTCCCGATCATTCTTTTTTCATGACTTACGATCTCATTTCAGTCATCTCTTTTTCCTAACTTGTGATTTCATCCTGGTCATCTATATTCTTAACTTATGGCTTAGTTTCGGTCATCTTTATTTTTTGAATTGTGACTTAGTCCTGGTCGTCCTTTATTTTTTGACTTGTAGTTCAGTCATAGTCATCTTATATTTTTTAACTTGTGATTTAGTCTCAATCATCTTTATTTTTAGTTCAAGGCTTTGTCCCAATCATTCTTATTCTTTAACTTGTATATCAATCCTGATCATTTTTCAAAATTTATAGATTTTCAACTTAAAAAAAAAATACAAAAAATAAAAAACAAAAACAAAAATTCATCTTAAGATGTAGCATCTGGATAGAATTGTTGTCTATGTCTTTGCATTATTCTTGATCCTAAAAAGTATGCGAAGAGAGGCAGTTGTAGATACCTAATTTTGTTTGGGCTATTCTATCTTTTTAATCTAGATTTGTTTTTATAATTGAGCCTTAATCATTAATTTTTCAAGCCCATTACATGATCTACTTTTAAATACTTCGAGATGGGGCCTAATGTGAGCCTCATAATGAGGCTTATTGCATGGGCTCGAATGAATGGCTAATAAAGAGGCCTATCTTTAAAGCTTATTAATGACCCATTAAACGAAAAACAAAAATATAAAAATATAAAAATATAAAAAACATTATAAAAATTAATATATATATACAAATAAGATATAAAAATCTAAAAAATAATTTAAAATATTTAAAATATTAAAAGATATTTATAAAAATATATATAATAAAAAAATAGTTTAGTTCACAATAAAGTCATAAAAGCCCACAAAACATGGCCCTAACCCAAGGATTAAAGAAGCATATTTGGCTAAAAAAAGGAAAACTGCATGAAAGGCAAAAAACACATGCATGAAATTAGCCAGCAGAAGTGGGTTTATAGTTTGGCAAAAAAAAAAAAAACTAAAAAAAATTTGAATGAAGGTTATGGCCTAGGTTGGTGGAGACATGAAAGTAGTAGAAAAAAAACTAAAAAAGAAAACTATGAGGGCGTTAGGCAGCAACAAAAATAGAAACCAAAAAAAAAATTAAAGGCAGAAAAGAGTTAGCAAATGAGAGTAGAAAAGCAAGCAAAAAAAGAGCGATAGTAGATGGTAGAAAGGAGAAATAGACATGAAAACCAATGAAGGAAAAAAAAAAGAACATAGTAGCAGCAAGTGAAGACAAGACACTAAAATATGGAACAAAAAAACACTAAAATGAGGCAAAAAAAAAAACATGAGCAAGAGAAGGGTGGTGCAATTATAGCAAAAAATGGAGGTAAGAAAAAGGAGCAATATTCAAAAAAAAAATTAGGTTATTGTGTGTGACTCATTAGGTTCTTTAGCATGTTGGTAATAAATATAAGCATTGTGAGCCTTTACATTCGACTATGGATGAATCAAACCTTTTGACTTCACACTAATTCTCTAATTAACCAATCTTATGTTTATAGATCACAATCAATGCTACCTACATTGTCATGACACCTAATTGCTAAAGATAGTCAATATGGCTTAACAACCTATTTGTGAATGGTCTTGTATATAATTAATATCTTTTCATTATATAGTATCTCGGTTTGAACATTGAGTATGGTTTAATACCTACTTAATCTTGTTCAACCATGTTGAGCCTTGGTTTTAATATTAACTGACAAGTAAGCTTTAGAACAATTTTAAAATCTTATTTCACTTTGGCTAAAGATTTTTCAGGTTAATTCCATCAACACTAGTTAAGATATTCTCTTGGTCATGTAAAGTGATGAATCCCATATTGATTATTTCATGTATTTTCATATGTCTCATGTTAAACCCAATAATACTCGACTGAAGTATTCTTGGTTAGAATCATAAGTAAAGTAAAGGTATAACATTCATTACATAAGATCATAAGTAATCTCAAGTCAAATGATCACTTGTACAACCATTACATGAGAATATAGCTATAGACATTATGTGAACTACCATATAGCATTCTCATATCAAGCTATGTTTAGTGAACTCGTTCTTGTAACAAGCACCCATATGTTAGCTTGAGTTTACCCAAACTTCAACCTATGAGATCAATTACCTACTTTATAAGCAAGAGCATAGCTATGTGCTAGTCTTAACAAGTTTTATCAATGTTCTCTTCTTAATAAAACATTGACTAAGAACAATTCTGAAACATATATCTTTTATGCAATGATGATTTTATATTTACAATTTCATTGTAATTTCTTTGCAAAACTTTATTTATATTTCAAGGACTTTATCATATAAGTATCAACATTGAAATATATGCATACAAGCTTAATAATAAAGAAATAAGACCTTTATAAGATATTAAATATCAAAATACTACAAATGTGACATATCTTAGCCAAAATATGATTCAATTTGAAGAGTAAATACAAACAAAAGTTACGTAAACAAAGATATCTTGATCTTTTTTATTATGAATCATATGGAACTTGTGAATCATGTTTGCTTGAAAAGATGACCAAATCACCTTTTATTGAAAAAAAGAGAAAAAAATAGTGTGTTTCTTGGACTAATACATTCAGATGAATATGGCCCAATGAACATAAATGCTAGAGGAGAATACTCTTATTTCATTACATTCATTGATGATCATACAAGATATGGTTATGTGTATTTAATGAAACACAAGTCTGAATCCTTTAAAAAGTTTAAAGAATTTAAAATAGAGGTTGAAAAGAAAACTGATAAAAGTATCATGACACTTAGATTTAATTGAGGTGCTGAATACTTAAGCTATGATTTTCTAGATTATCTAAAAGATAATGGGATTATCTCACAATAGGCTCCACCTGAAGCACCATAACATAATAGAGTTTCGAAAAAGAGAAATAGAACCATGTTGGACGTAGTTTGATCCATGATAAGAAATTCAAATCTTCCTATATCCTTCTAGGGCTATATAATTAAAATAGCTGCTTATCTTCTAAATATAGTTCTATCTAAATCCATTAACAAGACACCATATGAGATATGAAAAAGTAAAAGACCTAACTTGTCACACATAAAGATTTTGGGATATAATGCTTATTTAAAGCATGCACAAGCCAACAAGTTTAGAGCTAGATCGATTAAATGTAAATTTATGGGATATCCAAATAAAAATATTAGATATTATTTCTACAACTTTGAAGAACAAAAGGTGTTTGTTTTTAGACATGCTATCTTCTTGAAAAAATAGTTTATCCTTAAAGAGAATGGTAGAAGTAAAGTAGGATTTGAAGAAGTTCAAGAAACACAAATTAACATAAAGATAAAACTTGAGCTAATGGCTAAGGCCTTAGATGTCAACTAAAAATCTCAAAGTACATAAAAACTTTGTAGGCCAAGTAGGACTCGTTAAGTTCTTGAGAGGTATAGATTTCTTATGGATAAGGATGAGTTGATCATAGATAATGATCATACTACATATCAAGAAGTAATGTTAGACATTGATTCTGAGAAATGGCATGAAGCCATGAAATCCAAAATGGAATCCATGTTTGCAAACTAAGTATAGACTTTGTGAAACCACTCTTAGGGATAAAACCCATAGGGTGTAAGTATGAAGAAAACCTACATGGATGGCAACGTACAAACGTACAAAGCCAAGCTAGTTGAAAAAGGTTATAATAAAAAAATAATGAGTTGATTTTGATGAAACTTTTTCACCAACAGCAATGTTAAAATTCATTAAGAATTTGCTTGCTATTGTTGCATACCAAGACTATGAAATATGAAAAATGGATGTCAAAATAGCATTCCTTACTAAGAATTTGCAAGAAGATGTGTATATGACACAACCTGAAGGTTTTGAATCCAAAAAGAATGCCGACTTGGTGTGTAAGCTTCAAAGGTCTATCTATGGATTTAAGTAGCATCAAGGAATTGGAATATACATTTTGATGAAGCAATTATAGAATATAAGAAATATAGATGAACCTTGTATACACAAGAAGACAAGTGGTAGTGCAATCATTTTCATAGTTCTATAAATAGATGACATATTGCTTATAAGAAATGATATACATATATTACAATCTATCAAGATTTGGTTATCAAAGAAGTTTTTCATGAAAGATTTGGGAGAAACAACATTGCATTGGGCATAATGATCTACAGAGATAGATAAAAGAGGTTGCTTGATTTTTCATAATTCGGATACAGAGACAAAGTGCTAAAAATGTTTAGTATTGTAGCATGAAAGAATTCAAAAGTGGTTTCTTGCCAATGTCATATGGCATAAATCTTTCTAAGAACAAGTGTCCTAAAACATAATTTGAGAAAGATAGCATGAATAAGGTTCTATATACTTTGGCAATTGGATCCATTATCTGTGTAATGCTATGCATAAGGCTTAATATCTCATACACTTTAAGCATTAAAGTAGATATCAAGCAAATCTAAGTGAATGTCTCTAGAAAGCCGTGAAAACAATCCTTAAGTACTTAATAAGAACTAAGGATTTGTTTTTTGTCTATGGTGAAGCTGAACTCTCTATTAAGGGCTATTATGATGCATGCTTCCAATCCAAAAAAGATGATAGCAAATCTCAAAGTAGCTATGATGGAGCAGTGAGTTGAAAAAGTTTCAAACATAGTACAATTGTAAACTCTACAACCAAAGCCAAATACATCTTTACATTTGAGGTTGCGAAGAGGCTATTTAGATCAAAAAATTTGTAATTGAACTAAATGTTGTTTCTAGCATTGTTGATCTAATAACAATCTATTGTGACAACAATAGAGCTATTGCTCAAGCTAAGGAACTAAGGTCTCATCAATGATCGAACTATGTATTAAGGCGATATCATCTCATTAGAGGCTTTATTTCTAAAGATGATGTTAAAATTAAACAAATACCTACTGAAGATAACATTGTTGATCCTCTTACTAAAGCTATGTCCCAGTAAAGACATGATAAGCATGTAGTCAAAGATGGTATTAAATACATGAATGATAGGCTTTAATGTAAGTGAGAAATTGTTGGTATTTGCTTTTTAAGTCGAATCATATTTTGACTAGCATATTGATTGATCTTGGCTTTAGAAAATTAAAATTTTTTAAATTTCACTTCTTTAACTCTGTATAATTATGCATAATTCCCTTCAAATTTATTTTTAACCTCTACTTTCTACACCGCTTAAATACTCAACATAAATCTTAAAAATGATCTAAGGCTTTTTTGGACTTCACTACTATATCATTTACATAATCCTTCATACAATCATGCATCATGTCATGGGAAATGACTATCATAGCACTTTGATAAGTGGCAATTAAGTTTTTCAGTTCAAAAGGTATGATAGTCTAATGAAAATTTTTGAATAAAGTTTAAAAAGTTATATTCTCTATGTCACTTTGGGCTATTTTAATTTGATTGTAGCCACTGAATCAATCCATAAATGAGAACATTTCATGATTGACAGTAGCACCAACCAAAGTATCAACATTAGGAAGAAGAAAATCATCTTTGGGACATGCTTTATTCAAGTTTTTGAAATCTACACATACCTTATTATTCCATTCTTCTTTTTTCCTATAACTACATTAACTAACCAAGTAGGGTGGTGCAATGGCTTAATAAATCCAACTTTGAGAAGTTTGTTGATTTCCTCCTTAATTAGGTTTTCAACTTCATGGTGAAAAACCTGAGCATGTTGCTTGATAGGTTTACTTTCAGGAGCATTGTGTAATTTATGGGTAGCCAAATTTTGTTCTAACCCAGGCAACTGTTCATACGTCCAAGCAATAACATCTTGAAACTCTTTCAAGAGTTGAATTAGTGTGATCTTTTGTTCACTTGAAAGATTCTTGCTAATGAAAAATGGCTTAGCTTTCTCTCTTTTTTCAGCTATATTTATTTTTTTCAATTCATCTCTTTATGGCTTAAGTTGATATTGAAGTTGTTTTAGTGTAGGTACAACCTCTTATATCTCTTCTTTGTTTACATCCACTTGGAAACAAGGTGATTATTATAAGGAGGTTCCCATGGTATGGGGTCAGGAAAAGGTGTTTCCCCAAACCCTATTATTGGTATTTGCCCTTGAAGTCGAATCATATTTTGACTAAGATATTGTTGTATTTATAATACTTTGATATTTTATATCTTATAAAGATCTTGTTTATTTATCATTGAGCTTATTTACATATATTTTATTGTTAATGCTTATATGATAAAGTCTTTCAAATATAAATAAAGCTTTGCAAGAAAATTACAATAAGATTATAATTATGAGATCATCATTGCATAAAAGCTATATGTTTCAAAATTGTTCATAGTTGATGCTTTATCAATAAGAGGACATCGACAAAAGCTGTTGAGACTATTACATGGTTATGCTTTTACTTATGAAGAAAGCAACCGATCTCATAAGTTAAAATTTGTGTAAACTTGAGCTAACATATGATTGCTTATTACAAGAATAAGTTCATTAAACATAACTCAAGATGAGAATGCTTTATGATAGTTCACATAGTGTCTATAGCTCTATTCTCATGTAATGGTTGTATAAATAATCTTTTGACTTAAGATTATTTATGATCTTATATGATGAATGTTATACTTTGACTATACTTTACTTATGATTTTAACCAGTAATGTTTTAATTAAGTATTGTTGGGTTTAATATGAGGCATATAAAAGATATATGAAATAATCAATATGAGATTCATCATCTTACGTGACTAAGAGAGTATCTCAACTAGTCTTGATTGAATTAACTTAAAAAATATTTAGCTAAAGTGAAATAATATTTTAAAATTATTCTAAAGCTTATTTGTAAGTTAATATCAAAGATAAAAGTTAACATAGTTGAACAAGATTAAGTAGGCACTAAACCATACTTAATGTTCAAACTGCAATACTATATAATGAAAAGATATTAATTATACATAAGACTATTCATGAATAGGTTGTTAAGCTATATTGACTTTTTTTAGCATTTAGGGGTCATGACAATGTAGGTAGCATTGATTATGACCTATAAACATAAGATTGGTTAATTAGAGAATTAGTGATGAAGCCAAAAGGTTTGATTCATCCATAGCCAAATGAAAAGGCTCACAATACTTATCTTTATTGCCAACATGGTAAAAAACCTAATGAGTCACACACAATAAGATAATTATGAAACATTAAAATTGGGATAAATTAAGTTTGGCTTAGTTTGGTTTTGGTATGACTAAAAGATAAAGGAAAAAAGTTAAGAGAAATAGACTTTCTTTGTTTAGTACATTCAATCAAGCATGGGATATTTATGAAAATATACTTGTCTTGAATTAAACTAATGTGGCCAAATGTCCCTGTATAAAAAGAAAATTAAGCCACCACCTTTTTTGTAAAACACAAGGCATATTTGATGCAAAATAAACTAAGAGTGATTCCAAGTAAAAACTTGAAAGAAAAACAAGAGGCTTTATATACATTCACTAGCTAAAATGTGGTTTGTGTTTTTTCCTACCTTAAAAAAAGTTTTTTCACAAAAGTTCATGTGCATTACCATTAGAGACTACACGTTTGGGTAGCTTTGTGGCTTGCGAAACAAATTGGAAGATCACCAACTTGAAGTAAAGCAATTTTAGCACACAAGTTACACACCATAGTCGAAACCCATGTAACTATTTTTTGTCTATTTGTATGATCATGTTGGTTGATTTTGGTTTAAGAGAATTAAAATTTTAAAATTTCATTGCTTTAACTCTGTATATTGATACATATTTCCTTTTATCTACTTTTCATCATAAATAATAGACAATTTTACCATTTTCATGAGTGTAAAAACTCATCTCAATAATTTTTCTTTCTACTTTTATTTCATTTCCAAAAGCATTTTCATGTTTTCTTTTTCCACTTCAACTTTAATTCATTTTTTTTTCACCATTATCACCTTTCTTACCTAAGAACTCTTTCCATTTCAAAAGTGGAACACCTATAAGTTTAGTAATAGCTTTTTCTCTATCTTTTGTTAGATTTTCAAAGTAAGATGCCTTAGTATAATTCACTTCATTTTGATCAAATGATGCCTTAGTAGCTAGAATGAAAATTTTCTTTTCTTTTCAATGACCTTTAATATATTAATGATGTATGGATGGGATAATGTTGTGGGTGTGCAAAAAGTTTCTTCCTATGAAAACATGATAAGTCACATTATCATCAATCATATGGAAATAAGTTTGATCTTGATTTGGTCCTATCTTGAAATTCACTATCACTTGCCCAATGCCAAAATCTCTTTATTATCAAAAGAAATGATAGTCATAGGGTGATGTAAAATTTTCAAGTCAATATTTACTACCTTTAAAGTGGACAAAGGCATAAAGTTCACAAAAGATTTATCATCAATGAATATTCTTATGATAGGATATCTATTAATGGTACTCATTACATAAAAAGGCTTACTATAATAAGGATGTTGAGTATACATATATGCCTTTGTAAATATTATAGCATTCTTATATTCACTTACCATTTTCCCCATAGATCCTCTTACAATATTACATTCTCTATATTATTATCATGCTATCTTTACTAGTGCAAGAGTTGCATCTTTTCTTGATTCTTTCGTAAACCCAAGTTGATCAAGAAAATGCATGAAACTTAGAGTTTTCATAAGTGAATCTATAATGGAAAAAGTAACCATATTTGCTATTTACAAGTTTTCAGATTGAGTGGTTAAAGGAGAAATATCATTATAGTTAGCATGAATGATTACATTCACATTAACTCAGGCACTTTGATGAGTTACAAGTGGATAATTTTAAATTTCATTATTTCCAATCAACACTTCTCTTACTTGCAATCTTTGATTGAATATTTTATAAAGATTTTTACATTTAATAAGTGGATAACCAACCATTCAGTGATAGTCAAAATACCTTAGATTAGACTTTTCTTATGTTGTTGGTGGTCGTGAAACATAGGGTAGATTTACATTTTCATCCTTAACTAATTCTTGAAGTAGTGTTTCACTTTGTCAATTGAAATGGGAATGGTAAAAAGTCAGTATCATCATATTGTCTTCTTCTTTGATTATCTCTTCTAGGATGATATTAGAATGAAGAGGTCTTTTTTTTTTCTTACTCCTCCTTGAATTGCATTTATTGTAGAAGTATTCTTTCTAGTGAAATGATTTATTTCTTGTTGGCTAAGCATCGTATTGTTGGTTTTTCTTATAGTTTTAACCAAAATAGTACAGGTTGAAAGAGATAAATTCTCTAAGTGTACCTTATACTCATTAAACATTCCTTGGATATATACTTTCACTAGTTATTGAAGTAGGACTAATACTATACCTCACTTGATGTTTAAATCCAAAAATCAGTTAATCTTTAAAATCTATCTCTTCAATTGGATCTAAGCTCTTCAAAAGTGCTTTCAAACTTATAACAACTTTTCATCTTCCATCTTAGTTTCTTTTTCCACATTTTTTTTCAAATTCTTCTTATGGTTCCTATTCTATTTCAAAATTCTTCTCTATCTCTTTTAAGTTGCCTTTCTCTTCAAACTCTTATTTGCTTTCATCTTTCTTTTTAATATATTTTTCAGGTACTTTTACAAAACTAGATAGGTTCACCACTGCTGATTCTTCCATTAAATCTTCATCATTTTCATCAACAACATACACCACTTTTTTTTTCTTTTAATCGTCCTTTAATGTGCACTTCACTTTTTCCAACCAACTTGGATTTATTATTAAGGTTTTATAAAGTAGCAATTTGGGTTTTGAGAAAGTTGGCTTGATTTTGGATAAATTCTGTAAAAGCTTTATTAATGGAAAGTTTCATTTCTTGAGGAAAGAATGGTGGCTCATGAAGGAAAGTATTGTGATGATTAATGGTATTGAGAAAGTAGGTCATATGGAGAAGAAACGTATTGTTGAATTTGAGGGTTTAAAGGATAAGGTGAGGTATATATAGATGATGGCTTTTTATTGCTTCCCTATTCTTGAGTGTAGTGAGTAAGTAAAAGTTAAATTGGTTATCTTGACGCCTATCACTATAGTATCTCCCACTAAAGACATAACAATTATCAAAAGGGCTTTGAACTAATTGGACATGATTAGGATTATGATTTCCTTCAAAAGCATTTATTTTTCAGCTAAAGAAGCTAGTTGTAAAAGAATCGAAGTCATACCTTTCAATAGTATTTCTCAGTTTAGGATTTTAAAATGGCGATTGAATATGGAAATACTCAAAAGATGACTTAGCATAGTCCCTAAAGGTTTTGGCCTTACTACAATAGAAATTAGACATAAAGGAAGAAAAAGAAAGAACACATTAGAACACAAAAATAAAAAGTCTAAATTACAAAGTAGAAAGAAGTGTTATTGATATTGGCATTCTAGTACTAATATAATCCTTAGCAAGGATGCTAAAAACTTGATTGCTTTTTTTGTGAGGCTACAAGTACACAGGTCACATCTAAATAATAAAATATGAGTAGAGTTATCATTCCCTCGAGGATTATGTTGGGGTGCAAGGGAAAATACCAAAAGAGATTCTTTCCAACTTTATATTTAAATAGATCAAAAAGTTAATTAAAGCATTGAAAATGTGATAATCGAATACTAAGCTAACTAATTATCACTTAGCAACTCTAAAGGCAAAATGATTATGCAAGAAAATAAAAAAAAATAGAAAGCTTATAAAAGAATTAAATATTGCCAATTGTAAAGAAAGCATAAAACCAAGATTTGTTAAGAAAAGAAAAAGTGTGCATGTAAATAGAGAAACAAATCTTAGAATGAAAATAGAAAGAAAACTTGTATTAAGAAAGAGCTGCAGAAAATAAAACTATGGTTAGTTTGTCACTCTAACCAAGAATTACAAAGGAATTAAAAAAGATTTAGGCTAGTCTGTTAACCTAGCCAAATGTAAATGAAAAGAAAAGAACTTAAAAACTAGAAAAAACATAAATTGAATAGAAAAGAATGAAAGAAATGATGATTTACAAATGAAATGTATGGCCTATTTATAGTACAAGGTTCAACCAAGGGGAATGAACTTAGACACTCTTAACTTTAGAAGGTGATCTTGAATTCAATTAACATCCCACTAATTGAGGAATCTTTATGAATGAAATTGATCTTGTCGAGCTGAATATAGCTTTTACATTTAACCCATTTATGCCATTCTTGCTCAAGTCAACATGATTTGAAATTCAAAAGGGACATTCGGCCAATTTAAAAACCATATATGGGAGATTTAGCTAATCTATAATTTAAAGACCATATTTCTTTGATTTTTCACTTATTTTGGAATTCTTTTGAATTTATAGGAATTAATCTTGCATTCTATTTCTAGCTTTTGGCTGAATATGACTTTGGATCTCATAGACTTCTTGGTTCGACCTTATGTTGGGCTACCTTTGCATAATATGCATGGATTTTAGCTTTTACTTGCAAAGTGAAGTGTTTCTTCATGCAAATTTGAAAATCACAAATTTAGATCATTATTAAGCAAAATTCATGAACATTTTTAAAATTTTAACTCTTAAATAATAAGTAAATAGCTATAAAATCATGAAGTCATTCGAGACAATGGAAAGGAATGATGGAGTAGACCTTAAAGTGTTAGGTACAATAATAGGTGGTGGTGGATAATGAAATAAGGTTAGGTAGAGGAAAGAATAGGGTTTAGAAAGAAACTCAGGAAGAGAGAATTACTGAGAGAGTTTGAGAGAAAGTTGTAAGAAATCTACTAAAATCTAAAAAGTCCCCATGAATTATGGAAACTCCTATTTATAAGTTTCAATAATATGAGTTATATGTCTTTTGTATTGAATGAGAATAATGATGAAATTGATAGTTATAAAAGGTGTTAATACTTTATCCAATAGAAGTTTAATTAGCTTTTGATGATAGGTATAGTGAATATATAAGTTCACTACTTATTTTTAAAAAAAAAAAAATACTCGTACCTAAGAAAAAAGTTAAGAGGAGACATATTAACTATCTTTATATTTGATCCATTAAACCAAACTCTTTGGAGCACCCCAATAAAGAAAATAACCCAAGAACCTTGCCATATTCAAGGTTATTTTGACTTTTTCTTTCGGTGCAGCATCTTTTGTATGATAACTCTTAGTGAAACAGCTTTTGGTGAAAGAATTTTTGATAAAGGTATTGGTGTTATTCCTTAAGAAAGTTATTTCGAGAACAATTATTCTATGAAGGTGTTGTTTAGTGAAAAAGTTGTTCCTTGATAATTGTTTTATGAAAAAATTGTCCTAGGAATAGCTATTTCGTAAAAAAACTTTTACTAAAACAACTTTATCATCTGTTCAGACTTATCCTCAATTTCAACAACTTTAGAGAAATTTTAAAAAATAAAATATTAATAACTAAAATAAAGTATTTACTAGTTATTTGTAGCATTAGCCTTATTAAACATAGTTTGGAAAAAAGATACATATATCTACTACTAAGTCAAAACCTTATGCATGTAAAAAGCATGTTTTAAATATTTAATATTTTTAAAACAAAATTTTAAGAAAAAAATTAGTAAGGAAGCATTTAGTTGAGGAAAGTAAGATTTTTGACCAAAATCTTACTTTTCATAATTTCATTCCTTAATTTGGTTTATGGAATGTTATTCCTAATTTTTTTTAAAGATCTCCAATAGTATCAAGAAGGGAGAAAGTATGAAAGAATCAAAAACTCTCCTCTTTTTGAGGTTTTTTTAGATTCTAGATGAAAGTTAAAAATCTTTCCTTATTTAACCTCATTTAATCGCATTTTAAGACTACATAGATAACATTATCCACCATCAAAACACAATAATTTTATATTTTGTTTTTTATAGTTTCAACAATGACGATAATTTTAGGATTAAAAACGTGATTTTTGTTGAAAATATAAAAAAAATTCATTTTTCAAAATTCAACAAAAATGACATTTTAAAAATAAAATGCAGTCTTTGTTGAAAATTAAAATTTTTTGTCAAATTCAACAAAGACAATATTTTTAAGATAAAAACATAATCTTTATTGAAAGTAAGAAAAAAAAAATTATCTTTTAGGATTCAACAAATACAATGTTTCTAAGATAAAAGAGTTATTTTTGTTAAAAACATTAAAAATTTATTGTTTAGAATTCAAAAAAACAATGTTTTTAAGGTTAAAAAAAAACATGATCTTTGTTGAAAATATAAAAAATATATATATATTTCAAAATTTAATAAAGATAACGCTTTAAGATAAATAAAGGCAAACTTAGTTGAAAATATGAAAAAAATTATTTTTCAAAATTTTTTAGTTTCAATGAAGACAATGTGTTATTCATGTCATATTTTATGAATGTGATGTGTTATTTATGTATAATTAAAGATAACATAATAAAAAATTTTATTAGATAATCTTACATTATTCTAAACCAAATATAAAAATTTTATATTTTTTAAATTAACAAAATGTAAGAATCACATATTTTCTTTTAATATTGCCTTGTCCAAAAATTACTTTTCCTTTCAAAATTTAAAAATCTGTGAACTCAACGTCCTTTAACTCATTTTCCAAAATGAGAAAACTAATATTTTGAAAAAAATTAAAAAGCATTCAATTCCCCGGTGGTTCACCAATTTACTCAAAAACTTAAAACGAGCTAACAATGATTAGACTAGCCTAATTGCGAGTTTTTGGGGGTCCAAACAATAAAATTGATCGTGCTTCTGGTAGTCCAGAATGTTGTTGGGCCGAAGCCTAGTAAATAGTATTCGGCCCATCGCCGTTCACCATGCCCACCGTCACCTACTGGGTCTCTTTTGTAGTATTTTACTACTTTTTTTTCAGTTTTGAGTGCAGAATAGGGCATGACTACAAGAATATTTGCATCTCCAGCAATGAAAGAAGCAAATCCATTTTGCATATTCTCACCTCTTCTAGACACTTACAGACTTTTTCTCACTTGTCGAACTCTCCCTTGTATTCCCTCTGCTACACTTCTCTGAAACTTAAACTTAAACCTAAACCCTCCGTCTCTTTGGCAAACCACAATCATAAACATAAAGGTTAAGCAAAGCAAGAGGCAAAAGGAAGAAGAATGTTCGGAGTGGTATTCCCCAATCGAAGCTTCCCAATGGACATCTCCAGCTTCACCCAAATTGACACCTTCCATTGGGTCCTCGACATGAACACTTTCGTTGGTGAGGCCTACCATCAAATTGGTGACATGTGCATCTTCCTTTTGAACAACTTCACCTTGCCTCCTGACAAGGCTTTAGCTGTCTACGTCCAGTCCCCTGGCTCTCCCTTCGTTTTCTGCGGCGCCGTCACTCTTCAACGCCCCTCAGCTGTGCTTTCCCTGCTGTGGCCAGAGCCCGGTGGCCATATGCTGTTGACCGCTCCTGATTCTGCCATGCCCTCCGCCAAGATCGGTGTGTCGGTGGAGGATCTAGCTGCGCTGCCGTCCATGGATGTGGCTGCTGAGAAGAAGATCGAACGGCTGGCGTTGAAGGTTGGGGAGAACTTGTTCAATTTTATGCAGTCGTTCTGTGGGGTTGATGGGTCTAAGTTGGTGGTGCCTATGGACATTCTGGATAGATGGTTTAAAAAATTTCAGGAGAAAGCCAAGCGTGATCCTGACTACTTGAAGGGCTTCGCCTTGTAATTTTCTCTAACTTTCTTTTTCAAGGTAATTTCTACAATCAATTAAATTATGTGATTTGTGTAGTTTGAATTTATATCTGCAAATTTTTTTTGGCAATTTTTAAAAGTGGACTTTACTGGTTTTAGTGTCAATTCTGCCTTCAATATAATACTTGGCAAATCCAATGTAATTCGTTAGGTGGTAGTTTATCTATTATATGTTGCCAGCTAGGAGAGGTTGTGTTGAGCTTGGTCATGAATCATGATTACCTGAATTAACCCTCAATAAAGCTTACAATTACTGGTGCTGAATGCTTTGTTGGTTACTAGTTGCTTTAGGGAAAAATATCTTGCAGTGAGTATACTCATTTCAATTCCAAATAGTATATCTGATTTTCTGTTTGGAATGAGAGAAATGGAAAGAAGTGACAAAGCTGACATGAATAAACTGATACTATATATATAAAAGGAAACCCCTTAAGGAAATCTGACCTATATCTGGGTTCCAGTGACTGTCCTCTGGTAAAACTCCTAACTTCTCAAGTGGTTATGTAAGCTGCAATTGAATCTGTTCATCTCTTACACACACACACACACACAATACCATAATCGCTTGTTGTTTATGAAACCACCAAAGCTTTATCTTCCAGGGATTTTTACTTGGATACATTTCATTTTAAGGATATTGACTAACGTATTTTTAGCAATTTAAACATGTTTCAAAGTGCTGATACTTCTCTTTATGGGTCAGTACATCTTCAAATGTTCCAGTTGAGTTTTTTAAGTGGTTTTATCCTGGATTGGTTAACTTTAAGATTTTTGTTTAGGCCTTATCTTCAATTGGTTTTATTGAGTTTAATGCTTAACAAGTATTAGAACCCGAGTGGTTTGTTGCTCTAGTTGTTACGTCATTTGTTGCTTGTTGTTTTTGTCCCATATTTATAGGTTGGGAGCTTGTTAATTGCTGTTATCTTTCCTAGTAACTTTGAGGTTTGTTGTGGTTAATTTTATATTTAGGTTGGGCTTCTTCACTTGTTGGTTAATTAGCTTTTCCATTTCATTGTTATTGCCTGTGATTTATAAGTTTGGAGAGATGGAGAGATGGTTAATTGGTTATAATGGTGACATTCTAAATGGTGATATGTTTGGTTTCAAGCTAATACAGATAAAGGCCATGAATCTATTATGCTATCGCTAGAAAATGGGGTACATGACAGCACAAGAATGCTTTCTAATTGATAGTTCTCTCAACATATTGCATAAGGCCTTTTACTATGACTGGTTGCTGCTTATATGATACTCATCATGTCTTTGGACATTAAGGAGAGGTGTGATTTTATAAGGGTTTTTTTAGCTTATTTGAGCAGCTTGGCATTAAAGTAATATCTTTGTTGAAGTAATCTAGGGGTCTAAGATAATGTTGAACCTCATGAGGTTGTGAGGAGAACAAAGTCAAAAGAACCCTGTAGTTTCAGGTTTTCACCATTTGTATATTTGTGTACGCAATATTTAAGACAAGCAATTTTCACTCTTACATGTAATTGGTGTAAGCAAACTGGAGAAAATAGGAACTATGATGGGCAAATCATAGATGAAGATGGTAAACATGACGTGGAGATTTGAACTTTAGGTTGCGGATATGATGTGTCCATGGCTATGGCACAAAAACTTTGTTTTTTTTTTAATTTTATTTTACCGAAAAAAACCTTTTTTGGCTTTGATGTCTCACTTAGGGATTAAAAAAGTGGTTGTGTAAATCTAATATACTAAAAGGTTTGTCAAATCATCTTGAATTTTTTAATATTTGGATAGTTATGATATATTATTATATGTTGCTTATTATCTACAAATAAAAAAGTTTATAAAAAAATTATTTTATATTTATTGCTAACATGTTGAAAGTTTAATAGGTCATACAAAATATAGTAACATTATGAATTAAAATAGAATTTAGTGTTATGAAGTTGTTTTTCCTAAAAAGCTTAATTAAAAAGTTTAATTAAGTAAAAGTTTAAAAATGTTATTTTTGCTAAATAAGGCACTTAACCTATTTATTTAACACATACTTGGTCACCTTTGTATATATAAATAATAGAGATATCGACAAATTAGAAATGCACGGGGATTTATTACACAATCCTTCCTTCACATGATTCTAGTCGCGTATTTTATTGCCATTATGGTTTGTTTGGCGTGACTTGTTTTCAATAGGAAGATTATTTTCTTCCTTTGAAATTATCTAGACCTTTTTTATTTGAGAGTAATTGCTAAAATGGGGATAATTTTAAATTTTAATATACTAGTACAGACTTCTGGCTAAATACAATACTAATTTCTAGTAGATTTAAATTTGTAATCTATATTCTTAAACTTGAATTGTTACTTATTTTGAAATGATAAAATATTAAAGCTAAAACTTGGGATAAATTGTTTTGGACTCAAAAAGAAAATTTTACTGGTAACTTTTTTTAATGAAAAATGACTTGAGATGAAAATAAACTTCTTTCTTAATTAAAAGAGTTTTATACAAAATTAGGAAAGAGTGATCGATTCCCTTGTAGACATGATCGATCTTTTTTGTATAGAAATTGAAATTTTTGTTTAAAACTTAAAAACAATCAATTCATTTAATGGATCGATTGGTTTTTTATATAGAAAGGTCTTGAGTTTGAAAATTGCAAAAATAGATTGATCTATTATAAAATGGATAGATTGGTTTTTCTTACAAAACCTTTATTGACTTGAAATCAACAAAAGTGAATTGATCGCTTCCTAAAAGGGGTCGATCAATTTTTCTTTCGTAGAAATTCATTTTGGCTCGAAAGGCCAAACCCAATTGATTACCTTAAAAAATGAATTGATTGGTTTTGCCCTAACAGCCTTAAATGATCATATTTTCTTGTTTTTACAGAACATTTAAGGCATTATTTGAAGGTAACTGTTTTTTCTCCTTTTTACATATATAAAAAGGTTTCCCACCAAATTATAAGCTATCAAGAACCAGGAGAATTTATTGTAATATATTATTCATTTTCTTTAAGTATTAAAGAGCAAATTGAAGTGTGAAAGAGCATAACTTTTCATTTTATATCTAAATCCTCTTGTTGTTATTCATATATTTTATTTGTATTTCAAATTAACAAACACTTAACTTTAGAAAGGTTCTTCAGTTTGCAAAACACTTGTTTTTAGCTTTAAGATTGTAAAATTGAAAGGAAATATAACCTTAAAAGTTTTATTTGTTGATTGTATCAAGTTTTGGAAAGGCTGATTGTAACATTTAACATTTATATAGTGAATTGAATTCCTTTGTAATTGAGGCAAAGGAGAGGACGTAGGTGACTTGGGGAATGACTAACCTTTTATAATTTTTTATGTTTAATTCTCATCTTTTCTCTTTTATTATTAAATTTATTTTGTTATGCATATATATTGTCTTTATTTGTTTAGAAATATACATTTATGATCATTGTTTAATTTGGTAATCAAATTATCAAAATTTTTAATTAACTAATTCACTTTATCTTGGTTCTTTAATATTTTGAGCTAACAATTGATATTAGAGTTAGTATTCAATCATAACTTGGGATGATTTGGTCCAAAAACTCTTAACAAAGATTTTTTCACCAACAAAGACTATCAAGATAAGGAATGAAATCACCATTTTTCTGTAAGCTGATGGTGAAACTTTATATGATGGATAGGAAAGATTCAAAGAGCTATTAAGAAAATGCCTACACCATGGTTTACCCTAATGGCCTTAGATTTAGATCTTTTACAATGGTTTCACACTACTTATGAGAGCCACTTTAAATTTTGCTTTTAGAGTGGTAAAAATAAGCAAGACTCCTAAGGAAGCAAATGATCTCATTAAAAGAGACGGGTACTAATAATTATCAGTAGAGCATGGAAAGAAAGGTTAGTAAAAAATTTGCTGGTTTATTTGAGGTTAATGCTATTATTTCAATTAACTCTCGACTAGTCGCCCTTACTAAAAAGATTAAAGCCTTAAGAAACCAATCCCCTTCCAATTTAGGGTAGAATCAATCCACTACATTTAACAAACCAACCAAACCAAACAATAATCCCTAAAGCAATACCTACAATCCTTGATGGCAAAACCGTCCAAACTTTTCTTGCAACTAATCCAACCACCAACCCACCAACAACTAACATCCTATTCCATTAAATAATAGCCCACCCCCAGAAAAAAAAACCACCTTTGAAAATATGTTGACTCAACTAATGCAAGCCAACAATGCTAATATCCAAAATCAAGTTGCATCAGTCAAAAACTTAGAAAAATAAATAGGTCAACTTGCCCAACCCATAATAAATCATTTTATAGGTATCTTACTTAGCAACACTAAAACCAATTTAAAAATACAAGGAAATGAGAGATGTAATGCAATTTATTCTTTGAGATATGTTAGGATGAAAGATTCTGATGAGGAAAATGATGAACCCATAATAGTAAAACTTGCAAAACATTGTAAGACAACCTGAAGTAGATTTCAAGAGAAAAGAGGATATTTTAGAAAATGATGAGCTTTTAATATTTGATAGAGAACTTTTAAAAGGTTTTAATCTTATGGCATTTAAGGCCTTTGAAGATATAAAAACATATGAAGATTTGGACTATAAAGATGATCTAGAAGAGTATATTAAAGGGTCTCTTGAATAAGGGCAAATGTTGCTGCAAGTAGGAATAGCACTACTAAAGAGCATTCAGCTTGAACCTAAAAAGATAGTCCAAGGTGAGCCCACCCAAAATGATTAAAGAGAAAAGGCAATTCAAAAAGAAGAGCTCTAAGATGAAGATCTTGAAAAAAAAAAAAAAAAAAGAGGCTTAAAAGGAAATTCAACCAAGGTCGAGAATGATTGCCAAAATTAGAGGTAATGTTTTAACATAACACCACCTGCCCTAAGGCCTATTCAAAAAGAGCTGCTTAAGGAATTAAAAGACGCCTCATTCTTAGAAAATTATAGCTTTGAACTTCAACAACTCTTGTCTAGAAAGCAAAAGATCCAGGAAGTTTTAATATACCTTGCAAAATCAAAAAATTAAAATTTTTTAATGCTTTTTGTGATCTTGGTTTAAGTATAAATTTAATGCCTGTGAATATCTTTATGCAGTTAGGTTGTAAAAAGCTAAAGCTAGCCCAGTTCAATATTAAATTTATTGACCAATCTACTAAGTTACCACAAAGGATGTTGCAGAATATGTTAGTGAAAGTTGAAAAATATGCTTTCCTTATGAATTTTGTTGACTTAGACATTAAGGATAATGCGGTTCCATTATTGTTAGAAAGACCTTTTTTCTATTTACTGCCAATGGACTAATAGATGTGTATAATGTTAGCCTAACCTTAAGATTTAAAAACAAGAAGTTACAATTTGTATATATCGGGTATGGGGTGCTAAGAGATGAAAAAGGTGTTAATGCAATCAAAGTGAAGAAAACCAGAAAGTGTCTAACCTAATAGATAAGCTTTCTGGCCTTTTAAAACACTGAGCAACCCCTAGCTCTAGCCATGTCAACCCCTTAAGAAATTCAAGTTCAAATTATGTGATTTTTGCAAGGAGAGTTAGTCCACCTCCTTAAACTAAGTTTGTTTATGTCATATCACAAAAAAAGAGACAAGGTAAGCGCTCTCCAAAGGGGTAAAATGATTCTTTATAGATTTAGGGATGGTCAAGCTTGATCATAACTGGTGCTACTTGAGAGGTAACTTAAGTTTTACCTTAATGATTATGCTTTTTGATTATTTTTCTTAGATAGCTATGTTTTTAATGTTTTTGTTTGAGTTTTTTTTAAGAATGATGCCTTACACCAAATTGAGATTGGGCCTTAAAAGGAAATTTAGGGAGTTCTTTTTTTTTTCCTTTATGCTTTTGATATAATGTTCCATTCAAGTGTGGGGAGGGGGGGAAGAAAACTTTTAGCTTTAAAAATTTTTGAATTCTCAACCCATCTTTATTTACAAACCAAATTGACTTATTAAATCCCATTATGATGTTCACTTAGTAGAAAATTACACATTTTCTCTTAAAATGATTAAAGTATGATATGAGTTTAAGTATGAATATAGTGGAACTTGAAACGAATTCTTAAGCATGTTTTTCTTTTGATATGATTTTTATGCATACATCTTTATTCTCTTTTAAGAAAATGGTATGATTTGTGTGAAAAATTGTAAGATGTGATTTTGCAGGAAATTTAAAGTTTTGAATAAGTGTTTTAAAATTCACCTACTCAACTTTTGAGATGAAATTTTAGATTGTATTTGATGTAAAAGATGATCTAGACAGTTTTTTAAACCGTTTAAGCCTTTTTCAAGCTATCATGTGATAATGTTTTCTTAATACCTTTACTTTAAGCCTAATATTTTTTTTTTCTTTGTTTATTTTAGCCACATTACAAGCTTATAAACCTTTTCTTTGATTATTATTACCTTTTTTTTTTCACAACCCGTTATGTTTATTTGTGTATGAACATATTTATAATTTTTAGAGGAAAGAAGGCGTAGGGAAAGAAAGAATAAGCTCACTAATAAAAAATTATGGGACATAAGGGTCAAGGATAGCTTGACTGTCCAAGAACCCCACTTAAATAATTCACCACCAATATAGCACCCAAGCTTGAGCCAAACAAATGAAGTAAGAAAATGACAATCGTTTTGACAAGTTTGAAAAAGCACAAGAAAAGTTGAGGGGAAACAAATAAAATTATCAAAATGTTGAAGAATTTAAGTAAAAGAAAAGTGGTAAAAGAAGCTCTAAGTCAGTTAGAACGTCTCAGGCAAGATGTAAATGACCCTTTGTATCTTTTTGGATTTAGCCATTATCAAGGTCAATCTTTTCAAGGGCCACAAACAAACTTCCCTAGGGTATATCCATACACCCATCTAAGGATGTAATCTATTACTACACAAGGGCATTTTCAAAGTTATGTTAACCTAGTCTTTTGAAAGAAAGCATCAAAACCAATTTAGGTCCTTGATTTGAATTATCCTAAAGAGAATGAAAAGTTGAAGATAAAATGGTAAAGTTTTTAGAGGATTCAAAAGTTGATTAAAAGAGGAATATGCTCGATGAAAGGTTACAAGCCCTAAAGGGAATCAATTTTTATGGTACCATGGATGTTGCTGGATTTTGCTTAGTCCCAGATGTTATTCTTAAAAAATTCAAAGTTTAGGAGTTTGAAAAATATACTGGTACAAAGTATCCTATCACATGTCATTATGTACTATCAAAAGAGGGTAGCCTACATCAGTAACGAGAAGTTGTTAATCCATGTATTTTAAGACAACTTGATCGGTTTTACTGCGAGATAGTATGTCCAGTTTGATAGAACCCACATCCATTCTTGGAAAGAGTTAGTTCATGCTTTTATCAATCAGTATTACATCATAGATTTAACTTTTGATCGTCTTTCCTTGCAGGGTATGAAAAAAAAGACGATTGAGTTATTTAAGAAATATGCCAAAAGGTGAAAAGATGTAGCTGTCTAAGTTCAGCCACCTTTGACTAAAAAAAAAACTACAATATTGTTTGTGAGCACTTTAAAATCTTCTTATTATGAAAAGATGATAGGGAATGTAATAAAAAATTTCGTTGACATAGTGCACTCAGAGGAAATTAATGAAAATGCCATTAAGAATGGCAAGCTTGAAAGAGGAAAGTCTTTCACTACTAAGAAAATGCCCAAGGTAAAGGAGAGTGAAGCTTAAGCTATGCTATTCAAAAAGCAACAGTTAAGAAATTATCACCACCACTAGTTTACCCTACATATTACCCCAATATAAATAATATCGTATTTTACCTATATCAACCAATTCCATAACTATTTTACCCATTTACTTATCAACCAACTTTTAGACCATTTACCAGTATATATACCCAACCTTCTATAAGACCTTTTATCCATCTAACTAACTCAGTAAGTAGTTCTCAAGAGCCATAAAATAACCGAGAAAAGCCCACTTTTGACTCGATCCCTATGACATTTACCAAGTTATTTCAAGAACTCATCAAGAATCATTTACTCTTATCCATCTAGAACCACTTAAGCCTCCTTATCCTAAGTGGTACGATCCTACTACCTACTGTGGTTACCATTTTGGAAATGCTAGTCATTCCATCAAGAATTACACCACCTTGAAGCGTAAAGTGTAAGAATTGATTAAGATGGGATGATCAATTTTGATATAAGTGAAAAAACAATACCAAATATCAGTGGCAACCCATTGTCCAACTAGAATCTAAATGCTCTAAATGAGGATCGAGAGTGTCGTGTGAAAAATAAAGTGGAAGAAATCAATACTCCTTTTAGTCAGTTGTTTGATGCCTTGTATGAAGCTGACATGATACATTCGGTGGACTGACGCATTTATCGTGAAAGATGTTTACCAAACAAAAGATGCAAATATCATAATGAGACTATTAGCCACTTTATTGAAACTTGTGAACAGTTTCGTGGTAGGTACAAAAGCTTATAGACTCATACCAGATTGAATTGTATAAAGAAAGAGAAGCTTCAATAAGTGTTAAAATGTCCGCGATCAATAAATTGTCAAAATTGGTACCAAAATTGATAACAATCCGTTACGGTGAGAAATTGAAGTTGGTTATAGACAAGCTCATTACAAACTAGTGACTTTCAAGGTCCTTAGTCTTTTTCCTTACAAAAATGAAAAGGTTGTCATGAGGATATGGTTGTGATGTAATAGTCTAACGGTAACAGGAGAACGGTAAAAGGAGACTACGCCTAAGATAGATGCTATCAATATAATTGGTGTATTTTATGTCTTTCGCAAAAATTATATGTATCATTTGCTTTTTCTTTTTCTTTTTCCTTTTGTAATCTCTCCTATTCATTTTCATTTGTTCTCTTGATTGTTTTTGTCACAAAGTCACTGACTTTGGTTACTTTCTCTATTTATATTATTTCTTATATATTTCAATAAAGTTTGGATTTTAATTTGATCAGTATTAAGGCTATTTCTTATATAAATATAAAATGATATTCCAGTTATTAATTTATTTTTACAATAACATTAGATTGTTTGATCTTATTTGGTTTTTTAAGTTCATTTCGGATGATATGCCACAAAATTTCATAATTTTGAATTGAAATTTATTTTTAGTTCTTATATATGTTTAATTTGAATTTTGAGTTATTAAATTAAATATCTTTTTTTGTTAATTTTTGGTACATAATCAAGTTTCATTTTGGATGATTTTTTTAACTTTTAAAATATTTGCACCTCATAAAGTATTATTAGATTTTCATAATAACTAAAAAAATAAAAGATCATTCTCCAGCTCAATATTGTTGAAACCAAAATATCGTTATATAGTTAATTTTCTTTATTAGTGCATTACTTAGATGGAGTAACCCCTTGTCTAAGAAGGAAAGATTTCAAATTCAAATATCTTGTTCCCTAATACTGAGCGTTATTTATTATATAGTTGTGTATTGACAAATTTTTTTTTTTATGTACTATCTAAAATAATATGAAATTTTGTGGCAAAAAAATCATATGAAATTTTATTTGTGTTGCATTTTACAAAAACGATAAGCTTTTCTACCTTATAAAGTTTTTCCTTGCATGTAAAAATGACCGGTAAATATATATATATATATATATATATATGAAATAACTTGCTAAATTTAAACCAAACCAAATCAAAATAATTAAATACAAGATAAATGATGATTATTCAAAACTGTCTACGTGTCAAAAGAATAAATTATCCACATTGAATTTCTTTTTTTACCAAAAATTTTGGCTTTTGTATATTTATATAAAATAATACAAATATGAAGTATATAAAATTTTGAGATAATTTCATTTTTATCTTTAAATTTAAAAAAAAAAATTATTTTGATTCCTCATTATCATGAGTAACAATTGATGTCACCATATAGTGATAACCAATATTTACCGTCAATTTAAATTATAAGATTAAAATAAAATAACTTTGAGTAATTAAATATTTAATTAAAATTATTGAAAATTAAAGACCCAAATAAAATTTTAAGTCAAAATTTAGAGATTGCAAATATTATTAACCCTACTAGTAAAGATAAGGTGAAATCCTAAGCTCTTCAACCGGAATTGAACCGAAAGAATCATCGGAAATAGAGAACAAACCATGGTTAGAAGTTGCATTGAAGGAACGTGGATACAATTGCTTTCTCCTTACTAAAAGCGTGGAATAGAGTAACTTCAAAACCGGCAAAGCATCACTCGCCCGACTCATCCAAATTTGACTGTCATGTTTGTTACCCAAAAAAAAGAAGAATAAAAAAATCAGTCATGTTTATGTCCAAAAAAAAAAAAAAAAACAGTCAATGTAGACAGTTCTTTTGTTGAGTATGCTTCATATGTTTGGTGTATTTACCAAATATTTACCAGAGGACCTAATTTCAATCATCACACTAGCCAAACCCATAAAACACAATAAAGCAATTTGTGTATTCAAGTACAAACATAACAGTCTTATGAGCCTTTACTCAGCAGTTTGAAAATCCCCAAAGTCATCATCCTGTATGTCTTGAGTGCTCTGGCTTTCGGGAGAAAGTTGTTCATCTGAATGTTCTTTCGACGAGTCTGAGGCCTTATCTTTAGAAGTGCCCCCTAGGCTGAGATTTGGTTGTGAGCTTGTTGGAGAATTCTGAGTGCTTGCAGAAGGTGAAAGTGGTGCTGGTGGAGGAGGTGGCGGTTTGATGCAAAGGATGGGCTCTTTACGGTTGCCTTTGTCCTCCAACGAGAGATTGTCAATGCCTGGCTCCAAAACCTTCGACTTCACATTAGAGCCGCCTCTCTGAGCAATAAGCATCAAAAAGAGGTGAAATTTTTAAAAGAACTAGAATATAGAATGTTGAATTATTATTATAAATTGTTAACAAGATGTAGATAGGCCTACATTCTTTATTTGAAGTACAAGGGTCTGTCCCTCCTTTAAACTGTAATCAAACGAGGAAGTTCTCTGGAATTGCTGCTCCATCTCTTCCGCAGTTTTCTTTTTGTTCAAATATCTTCAATACGATTTAAAAAGTGCATGGTTTAATAAAACTACAGTATTCATTCATAATTAGAAGACTATTCTTTGAAAAAGCAGCAGTAAGAACTATTAAGAAATCACAAAATAAAAAGCATAAGAAATAATTGAAACTGCATAAAGATACATGAGAGCCTACTTCATATGGTCATGCAAGGCTGCTTGGAAATCATAAGCCTCTGTTCTTTCTCGAAATCCAATGCCAATGAAAGCATGCCGAAGGCGACCACCTGCATTACTTTGGAAGCTTAAAAACTAAATACCGATGGCAAATAGTGACATGAAGCACATCAATCGTCATCATCGGAGACAGTTAAATGTTTCAAAAAAGGTACCGCAAAAAAGGTTTTGACATTTTACTCCAAGCAGATTTGGAAAAGAATTTAATCCACAGAGAACCACAAACTGTGATTTAAAATATTAGAATGGACCAGAAATTAAGAAGGTTTTTAGGTAATTAGGGATTTAGGGATTTTGAGACTGTTACACTTCATATAAGTTGAGCAAAAGAACACATCACCAAACATAATCAGACTATAAAGGGAACATGAATTGATTGAAGTGACCGTAGTTCAAAGACAACATCTAGAACAGTCAGAACCGCAGAGAAGATATTTCTTCTTTCTTTAGGATGCAACTTCCTTGGAAGTGGATACCTGAATCCCAAAAATGGCCCACATTAATTTACCTACTACAACCTTGCCCGTCTCCACCCAAAATCCCAGCATCATAATTCCATTTTTCAAAGTGTTGTGATGTGACTCCACAAGGAATACATGCACATATCTAGTAGCCTGGTGCAGACATGATGTAACTACTTGGCAGTTCTATAAGATTTGCTCACTATTTATCCATTAACTTCCTTTGAAATACTTCTCTGCTGTGCTGGGGGGGAGTTATTGTCTATCGTTGGCCTCTATGGTAGCATCAGTTGGGTTTTCCTTTGTTTTTCTAGGTTGAAAAAATGGGAAAGAAAATAAGGTATGAAAAAGGGAAGGCAAGAGGAATGGCGAGAATTTCATGTAGTAGTGCCATAAACAAGAAAACAATAAAAAAGAATGGAAGAGAGAAATAAACTGAATTCCAACTTACCAATATTCTCTTCAATTCGAAGAACAAAATATCTGCAGAATAGACACCCTAGAGATAATGAGTTGTATCAAAATTAAAAATAGAAAATCACTGCACTCACATGAACATCTAACGTAATTCTTATGTTCACATACCTACTGCTGTCAATTACAGGTTCCACTGGATGCGGTTCTCCATTTCTCAAAAATGCTCGAGCATACAATTCACCTATAAGAAAGTACTAAGTTATAGCAGAAGCCAATCATCTACTGATAAAGGTAAGCACAATATACGTATGACCACTCAAAACACAAAACTAAGTTTACCTGTAGACTTGTCTTCAAGCCTGATAATGCACTCTTCCCCCTTGCTAATGACTTTCAAAGCTCCCTCCCATGCCCACTTGTTGACATTCCATTCATCAGCCCTGAAATAAATTTTGGAAGAATAAATATGCATCTCCATTACAGCAAGAAAAAGAAAAAGCCATCTGAATCATTGTTAATTGATCTAACAAGAAGATTATGCCACAGTAATTTCAGCACATAACCTAATTGCTGAATGTATTTGCTTACATTATAATGCTCTCTTGTAAAAGTTTTTTACCCCTATCCCCTGTTGGCACGTTAAGGAGAATTTTATTCATCAGGTTGAGCAGTCAAAGACTTTTGTTTTCACCGAGAAATAAAATTAATTTCAAATTTTTCTGGGAAAAAATTAAACATAAAATATTTCCCTCTGTTTATTTCATAATGAATTTTCTTTCAGAAATTAGACCAGGTTCAAGCAAGCTAACACCGATTTTAGCCCTTATAAAAAGAAAATGGATTCTTGAATCCCTTTCATACTCATGTCACATCAAGGTACTATAGAAGAAAAACTGCAAAATCCAATCCAATTTATGTAATTGATTAGTTAAAATATTGCCTAACCGTATTCTGAAACATGGGAAAAAAAAACTTAGCTTATCAAGTTATTATCGAGTCTTGAAAAAGATTCAACAAAAGACAGAAACAAACCCACTATCTGTTTTACATCAAATAATACATGGAGTAACTCCCGATATAGCAGTAAAAGCAAAACATGTAGGCAGATCAACTCATCAAGTTCCCATGAAGAAGGATCCACACTGGAAAAGCACTTTCCATTCATTGGTTATTAGGGGCATCCGAAATCGTCCAGGTCGAAATATAGCTTTCAAATTAAGTTTAGAAAACAGACAAAATGGAAAGAACAAAGGTTCACCTAACATGATGACAAACAAAACAGTTTCTAATATTGAGTTCTCAATAGAGTTTCGACTATTTTCACCTAACTTTCTCATATAGTATTGGCGTTGCAATTTAAAAAAATGGATGAAAACAGCAGCTACACAAATGAACAAGAGTGATAGGTAAGGTGTTGAACTTCATCATTGCAAACAGCAGATGGCAGAAACAACATGATACAAAAGATATCGTTCACAATTATTTTTCTTGCATACTGGGTATCATATATTCACAAGTTGGCCAACTACCTGTAGGAGGCTGCACTTTTCCTTGGAGGTATCTGCAGAAGTAACGCGCTCAATTAGCTTGATAGCATAGCGAGCATAAAAGGGAGTGTATACATACATGCATGCATGTATTTTTACTCCCATAAGAACTAGAACTCCTAGTCTAATAATGAATATAACATATTTTTGAAGTCCATATAGGAAATTATCAATCTTGACATAAAAAGGACACCTAAACTATAAATCAAACCCAATGCCAATAGCATAAATAAAAACCCAAAGTAAGACTTGAGACTCAAAAGATGCAGTATCAAGCAATCCAAAAACTTGTAAAATCACACCTGACACTTGAAACTGAAGAAAACAGAGAGTAAATAAGAACCTAAAATGCAAAAGCAACAAATAAGTCCTACTCAAGCTCCCAATTAAGCTTCTCATCACCGGAAATCTACCAAGTCAAGGCTTGGCCGCTAGAAGCATTAGTTCACTTTCTAAACACCTATGGAGGCTGCTGCTACCATGCTCTCTCAGTTACTCCATCAACAACTTTTGTCATAAAGTTAACAGATGCAATATATTTAAAAAATTGCATGATTTGAAGTGAAAATGACATAATAGCAAAAATTTGGTTGGTTTTTGACAAACTAAAATATGCAAAATTGTCATTGTGTTGTCACAATATAGATTCAAATGTAGTAAAATATCGAGTCACCAAAGAAACACATTCTTATCATAACTTAGACTGATGCAAGAGAATCCCTTGAACAGTTCAATGATCCAGAAACATGCAAAATGATCATTGTATTGGCACAATATGCAAACATATATTCAAATGTAGTAAAATATCGAATCACCCAATAAAACCATTCTTATCAGAACTTACACTGACATGAGAGACAGTTCAAAGATAAAGCTTTCCATTTTAAATAAATACAATCTTGAACCTATCAATAAAATGTCACGCATTACAAATATTGAGTGGCAGTAATTTTAGAATTCTGTGTCCAAATTAAGTGTAATCTGTACTAATCTGAAGGTCAAAAAATACAAGCCATATATGGTAGGAAAGCTAGTTAAGTCAAGTTTTTGATGATTCAAATTGTGCAGGAATTGGAGCTTGTATTTTTGGCTGTTTGACCAAAAGGTATTCCTGATGGCATATATCAGGTTTTTGATGCATTTTTTTTTTCATTAAGTTACAAATTTGGGAAGAAGGATTCACACCCAGCTTTTTGAACCAGGGGATACAAGCAACTTATAGGGCCAAACACCCAAATGCTTGTTTCAGAGCTCATGCTATAATCAGTTTGGTATAAGATTTCATTTCAGCATCATAGGCTCATGCAAGTTAAATTATCAGTTTTAGACAGTTTTGTTTAAATCATAAAATATAGACGATCCAAAATGAAGAAACCTGTGAACCAAAATGATTAAGAAAATGAAAAGGATGCAATGAACAATTTAGTTGGATCTCTACTATACTATATTTCATGGAAAATGTTCAAAAATCCATTTTCTAAGGCATTAAAGAAGAGAGCTTTCCACTTTTGGCAAATAACGTGATAAATTACTATAACTGTTTTAATAATCATTTATTAAATAATGAAACGGAGACTGTATATCACTAAATGTGCAGATATCGCTTCTAGATACAGTTGTCCATGTGGATTATCACTGTTGTCAATATTTCAAAGAATATTTAACAAAATCGAAAGGCTTTTGGAAGAAAATTGTCCTCTCAAGTACAACCAAGATCCTGGAAGCAAAAAGCAAAGTCTTATTTGATGCTTTTTCCATCATATTTACAAAAGCAAATAAGGCTTTTAGCTCTTCCAAACACCATAATTAATTTTATTTTTATATTTTAATACAGCAATTACAGTTTGATGTCTAGTTAAATGCTGTAATTGGATATATTTAATTAAAAAAAATTAAAATCTTTCTTTTCTTTTGCTGGTAAAGGCATCATTTATCGTTTGGGCATTTTTTTTATTTTTTTTATTAAAACAAATTGCAAGGTTGCCTAAAACTTGTCAAGGAGATTATGGTAATTACATATGAATTAATAAACCAAGATTCTCTCTAACCAAAAGAGTAAATCTAATTATGGGATACCCTAAAAATCAAACAAAATCCCGGGTATCAAAATTTTCAGGTATCACACTTTCCCCTGGAACCCAAGATTCCGCGAACCAAACGCCTACTAGCAATCCACTAATTCTTAGCCAGCTTAATGATTTTTTATACATATATACCCTAATTTATTGAATCTAAATCTTGACCGAGTAATAAACTAAACAAAAATAAGCTAAATCGGGTGAATTTAGCCTGATCCCCAAAACCCACCAAGGAAAACAGTAGAAATTGTCAGTTCAGATTCAACAGATTGATATTCGTGTATACATAGACAGTTGAGAGGAAGAAGGGACTGACCAAATAAACATAACATTCAGAGACATGAAAGAGGACAATTTCTAACGCTTCCTCAGTCTCATCGCTCTCACCAACTTTGCTTTCCTCGTTTGCTGCGTTGGGCTCTTTTTCTTTCTCCATCATGTACGATCTCAAACTCAGTTTGGCTACACGGCAAGGCAAGGCAAGCGAACCGAAAACTTCGGTGGGACTTAATGGGTATTTTCCAAATTTAATTTTGCTTTCTCTTGTATAACCCAACAGACTTTCTTTCCCTTTTTCTAGGTTTTTATTTTCTCTTAAATAGTTGACCATCTGCTTCAAACTTTTCTCAAATATTTAATTTGACACCTTAACATTTCCTTATAATTATGTTTCTCATCTTGTCATAATTATTTTGTGTTTATAATTCAAATTAAATATAAAATTAATATAATGAATAATTATTAAATTATAATAAATATTTAATAGAATATTTAAATTTTAAAAATTTTTAATATAATACTTAAATTATAAATTTATAATTAATATAATATTTACTTATGATATAATTAATTATAAATAATAACATGTATCAAATAAATAATTTTTAAATATTATATTAATTAATATATTTATAATTAAAATTATATTAAAAATTTTTTTAAATTTAAATATTATTTTAAATATTTTATTATAATTTAAAAATCATAAAATTTAAATATTATTTTAAATATTTTATTATAATTTAAAAATTATTCGTATCAGTCACTCGTAAATAAAAAAACTTTTTGATGCATCTAAGGTCGTTCAAGCCACAACTTTTTTTTTTTTTGCTTTTTTAATTATAAAACTACATCGTTTTAGGATTTGCTATAAAATCATAACAACTATATCTAAATTTCCTTTTATCTGTCATTCTATTCATTTTTGTTTCTTTCAGTCGTGGTTTCGTTGCCAACAACCTCGTTTTCTCTCTCCCTCGCTTTTTTGTCTCTTTCTTTTTTTATTTTTCTTTCCCTTCTTAGAATAACCTTGTCATTTACCAGTGTATTGGATTTTCAAAAGAAAAGGATTTAAATGAAATATGTTATGAGCAGTGAAGCTGATTTTATGGTAAGTATATATTATGGACTTAAGAATGCTACAATGTTTTGTCAATTTTTTTCTTGACAAGAGAATTATTTTGTCGACAAAACATCAAGCAAAAGTGGACTCACTCAACTTCCTATTTTATGATTAGGACTAAAAGGTTTGACAAATTAAAAATAAGGACCAAAATCAAAGCCTACACTTGGATTAATACCTCAAAGTTAAGTAAATATCATATTTTAATTTGGGAAAAATAATTGTTGATAGTTAGATTTAACTCATGATAGAGAAACCTAAAAACTTTATGAAATTTCTCATCATTCTTCATTATTGGTTTGGATAAATCAATTAAAATTTGTTTTAATCATCTAATGAAGAGTTAAGAAAATTTAGTAATATGATTTTATGGTTGGTAAAATAGAAAACCAAAATTTGTATAGCTCAAGAAGAAAAATTTTGTTTTCTATAAGTCGTGTTGTTTCTGATAGTGAATTAAAACTAAATTATGAATTAATATAAAATATTACTATGAGTATTATATATTATTAAAAAGTTTGTTGAATCTTTTCAATAATACACATAAAAATCAATTTCAAGTTTTTCATGAAAAGATATCTAATATTTACTTAAGGGTATGCATATTGTTTAACAATAGCAACATGGGTGAATTAAGAAATTCTTTTAATTTATATAAAGGGAGTTATAAATTTAACCATATATGTTTGAAAAGATTATTGAGTCTAATTTCTAGACCCTAAAAACAAAATTCTTAAACTCAAGTTTTATAGCTTGAAATATAGTCATTTTAGCAAGACATGTGCAAACTGCTAGAATTAGTTGTTTAAGCTAATTTGTGCTAATTTTGGTTTTTCTTATTGTAAATAGCCTTTTAAATGGTTTATTAAATTTTATTATATTAATCAAATCATCTTGGATAGACTGTTGATTATTTTGAGGGAAAGCTGAGTTTTCAAATCACAAAAAGGTAAGCACAATCTCATATACTTTACTTGTTTCGCATCTATCGTATATATGATTTCAATAAGCAAATTTAAGGTCTTAATTTTTTTTATTTTAAGTATGAAAATAGGATCTTTTATGTGATTATTCTTTTCTTGTGATATATTAACATAATGAATGATGAGTTTAAAAATAATAGATGAAAAGGGTTGATAACGTTCAAAGAACATTTTCACAAAAACGATGAATAGTACTTAAAAGCAAGATGATCACACCAAAACTAATCCCACGAGCCTTGTAACAGGTTATAATAATTAGCATACAACCTGAATAAAGAGTTATAATAATTAGATTAGGACCTGACTAATAGGTTACAATTGTTAGCTTACAACCCTGTTAATGGGTTACAATAGTTGGCTTACAGTCCTATTAATGGGTTCAATAGTTAGCTTACAACACAATTAAAATAGTTAGTAATGATTATGAGAATGGTACCAATGATTGTAAAACTTAAGATTTTTCATGGGGTAATTTTGAGCTTAAACTTAGTAAATTTTTGTCATTTTTGCTCCATTTTACTCTTAAGGTGTGTCATTTTCAATTTCGTTGGAAAATTTGGAGGAAAATGAATTTTGGCACAAATTCAACCAAAAATGGCAAAAATTATGCATGAAAGCCATGCAAACCATAAAAAGGTGACAACCTAATTTGGCCAACATCTCAAGCCCTTACCAGGATTTAATCCAAGTCGCCCCATTACCCATAAAAGGTTTGGCTCGTGTAAGAAAATGAAGGAAGAACAAGTTTGCTTGAAGTAAAAGACCATTTGAATTCAAAAAAGTTTGAAAGCAATCAAAAGAGATCAAAGGAAGATTGTGCATCTATTTCAAATCATGGTTAAATCTCCCACCTCAATCTTAGGAAATTTGAATTCAAATGATGTGGCATAGACAACAAGGCATAGACAGCACACAAGCACACCATTCAGCGATACAAGCATCCACCTAAGCAATCTTACTCCTAGTCACAATTTAAGCTTCACTAAAATAAGAACACTTTTAAATTCAAATAAAAAATTTATGCCAAGCTAGAACTGTTTAGGTTTATCCACTATTCCCATCGCCTTCAATTATAAATAAGCATCTTTAGCTCACTTGGAAAGCATCCCATTTTCTCCATTCTTTTCTTTCTTTTTCACTTATTGTTAAATTTTCATGTATTTTAGTTTAGGTTCGGCTGGGTGATAGACTAGCCTAAACTCTTGTTTTCAAGTTTTCTTCTTTTTAATATAAGTTGTTTTAAAGTTCTTTTTCAAGCTCTCTCTTTTATGTTTTATGCAAATTAAGTTCAAGTTTTATTACCAAATCTTCATGCCTTGCCATTTACTTTCCTAAAATCTTAATCATTTTTTGATTTCTTTGCCTTTAATCTCTTTTACATCCTTGTAATTTTTTTCCTTGTTATTGTTACATTCGACCATTAGTAGCTTTTGGCATAACTCTTGCCATTTTGCTCACCCTTTTCGTCCTACACTTTTTTTTTTACCTTATGTAAGTACTTTAAATGTTCTTTTCATACATTCTTAGATAATCTCTTTAGTTTTGTTTCAATCACTCTTCATCCATATTTTGCAATATCTAAATATGAGGTAAAAAAATATCAATTTTAGTACTTGATTAAGTAACCCTTACATAATATTTGAGAGAATGATACTCACTTATCATTGTATTACTTGATACCAATCTATGCATTTGCAGATTTAAAAAACAACAATCAATTTTTAGCATCGGTGCTACAGATTATTTCGGTTCAAGATTACCAATACCAATACTAAATCATTTTCCTTATAGTTTATAATTTTATTTTCTTGTTCTGATGTGTTCTTTCTTTTTTTCTTTTATGTATGAATTTTATTATAATGAGGTTAGAACCTTTGGGGACAATGCTGAGTCGTTATTTGATATTCTCATATTCAATCACCATTCTAGAATCCAAGACTTGGGAATGCTACTAAAAGGTATGACTTGGAACCCATTATAGCTATAATCTTACAAATAGCCACTATTACCAATAGGATAGATGTCATTGGAACTACTTATGATCTTAGTCCTATTCAATCATTTTAGAGTCTATTTGCCACCTGTAATTCTTAAGGGAAAATCATTGTAGTAATAGGTGACAGTATACCCAGTAATCAAACTTTTACTCAAATACTTAGACTTAAGGTTGGGAGGATTATCTTAGTTACACATAAGGAAGCAGTCAAGGACCATTATTTAATTCAACACCTATGAATAACCTTACTTATCTTTCAGAACCTCCAACATTAAAACACTCTCTTTTACCATACTAGTCATCACCATAATACTATCTGTCACCATAACACTTTTCATCATCTATACAGTATCAATCACCACCACCACCTTTCTAGTAATAAATGAAAAAAACCTATGAAGAAATGTTTTTCTCTGTTTTCAATATCAATCCAACATGATCCAAACTTAAGTTGCTTCTCTTACGAACATTACGATACAAGTTGAGCATTTAACTAATGCCTTTAGTACTCATCTTCAGGATACTTTACCAAGTGATATTAAGTCTAACCTTTTTTGGGTGAAGAGAACTATAGGGTGTAATCTTTAAAGAAGAATGAAGAATTGAAATGAGATGTGGTGTATTTTGATGAAAATATTATTATGGTAGATATGCTAGAAGTTGTTAAGGTGGTAGAATAAGAGATAAATGATCATTTTAGTGCAGAGGATTTTGAGAATGATGAATCAATTTTAAAATCTAAATCTCATGAAAGGCATAGCACTAGTCTTATTCAAGTTAAGCCTGAGCCTTTTAGTTTACCCATGTCATTTCTTTAACTCTGTGAAAATCAAATGCATCAACTTGAAAATGAATATGGTAGATACATATGTTGATGAGAGTTGTTTACTTAATGATTTTCTTAAATCTTTAGAGATATCCCTCTTAACCCTAGTAAAGCTAATAATATTAAGGAGTTGAATGATGATGAGATTGAGGAATTATTAAGATGTTCAAATTTTGAAGATGATAATGAGAATGTTTTCCCCAATCTCTGATTCATAACTTGAAACCTAATGTTTTCCCTAATTTCTTATTCACAACTTGAAACTTTAAACACCTTATCTTTTGTACTCACCTAAATTATATCACCCATTAAGGAATCTTTCACTTTGGAGCCCAAAGTTATACTCTCAATGGTGGTACTCTCTCACTAAAACTAAGGCTAGTGTCACCTAACTTAATCCAGCTAATGCTATAATAGAGACATTGTTAGGGATAGGCCACATATCCACTTTCACCATAATTATTGAGCATTACCATTTAGAGTTTATTATTGAAGATGTGGTAACAAGAAAGACAATTAAGTGGGTAGATGCTGAGACAAAGTGTGGGGTAATCGCATACCACATGGGAAAGGAAAGGTCTAGCTATAAACTATAACTAAAATGTTACTTGAGAGGCAACTCGAGTTTTTATAATTTTTTGTTATTATTTTTATTCGAATAGGTATGCTTTGATTTGGTTTTTTGTTTTTGTTTTAGTTAGAATAAGGAGAACTTAGAGCTAAAAGAACTTAAAAATTGTGGCCTCAAAGAGCAAAGATAAAGGAGTATCTCTTTTACCCTTAACACTTACCTATTTAGTTGGTCACATTAAAAATTATGTGTAAAATTCAAGTGTGGGGGAAAGAACTTTTTGAACAAAATTTTTCAATTTTTTTTCAAAATCATCCCTAAAAATATTTGTTTTCAAACCAAATTGATATGCTTGGAATCATGATAGTGTTTTTTTAATCAATTTTTCATAATATGATCATGATTAACTTATGTATAATTCTTGGAAAAAGCATGAATGCAATAAATGTATAAAATGATGTCATGAGTATGATTTCTTTTTGATTGTTAATTCTAATATTGTGTGCATTTTAGTCTTGATCTGTGACATACATCATTTTTTGTGAAAAGCTATGTATATTTAAAGTTGCATAAAAATTTAAGGCATAAGTGTTACTTTAAAATTTTCTTACTTATCTCTCAAAACGAAATCTTAGACTATACTTAATTAAAGATATGATTTAGGCCATCTTTGGACAATTTAAGCCTTTCAAGCTGACTTATGTATAATTTATCTTAGTCACCTTATTTTAAGCCTATATCATCTTTTCCTTCTTTAATCACTACATCAATTAAGCCCAAGCCTTTATTAACTTATCTTTTTTTTTTTTCACCCAATCCTACATGTTTTGGATTCTATTAACAAATGTTAGAGAACTATATATATTTTGGAGGTAGGAAAGTGTAAGGAAAAGAAAAATGATATGGAGTTACAAAAACTAAAACTAAAAATGGCTATGCAAAAAAAGCCAAAAATGGTTATGCAAAAAAAAAAAAAAAAAACCAAAAATGGCTATATAAAAATGAAAAACTCCAAATAAGAAAGGTGCCATAGCCTTGAAATGTCTCAAAAAGTTTTTAAGTCCAAAAAAGATTCAAGAGAAGTGCATAAGCAAAGGTTTTCAAGCCTCAAATCTCTTCCATCATTCCTTTAACACATGCCTTACATTTCAAGCCAATAAAGACCTATTGATATTAAGTTAAGTATGTAAATCTATATTAGTGGATAGGGAATGAGGATAGTAAACTTATGAAGTAGGCTTTATCTTTAAATTAATATGTGATGGCATACTCTGCATACTTTTTACTTAGATTGCATGCATAGATTAGAGATAGATTAAAAACACACACATGAAAGTTACAAGAAATTAGAATCTTATTCTTGAATAAGTTTTGTGTTATATCTATGTTCGTAATTATCCATGAATTATACCATAGTGTATGATTAAAAACTTATGAGACTTTGAATGCATATATTTTGGTTGTTAACATGATTAATTTGAAATTATTTTGCTTGAGGACAAGCAAAGAGCTGAGTGTGGAGGTGTGATGACTTTAAAAATTAAGGTTTTTCATGGGGGTAATTTTGAGCTTAAACTTAGTAAATTTTTGTGATGTTTGCCTCACTTTACTCCTATGGTGTGTCATTTTCAATTTTGTAGAAATTTTTTAAGAAAAATGAATTTTGGCACAAATTAGACAAAAAATGGCAAACATTATGTATAAAATGCATGGAAGCCATGCAACCTATGCAAAAGTGACAACCTAATTCGGCCAGCATCTCAAGCCTACAATAAGATTTAATCCAAGATACCTTATTGCCCATAGAAGGTTTAGCCTATGCAAGAAAATGAAGGACGAATAAGTTTGTTTCAAGTAAAAGACCATTTAAAAGTGTTTGAATGCAATCAAAAGAGATCAAAGAAAGATTATGCATCTATTTCAAATCATGGCTAAATCTCCTACCTCAATCTTAAGAAATTTGAATTCAAATGATGTGGCATAGACAACAAGGCATATACAGCACATATAGACCAATCTAAGCACACCATTTGCCATTCTAGCATCTACTTAAGCAACCTTAATCCTAGTTACTATTTGAGCTTCACCAAAACAAGAACACTTTTAAATTTAAATGAAAAGTTTCACCAAGCTAGAACTACCTAGGTTCATCCTCCTTTCTTATGGCTTTCTACTAAATTGACACTTTTAGCTCACTTGAAAAGCATTCCATCTTCTCCATTCTTATCTTTTTTTTTTTTGTTTCACTTATTGCTAAATTTTCTTGTATTTGACCTTAGTTTGGTTAGGGTGACAAATTAGTCTAAACTCTTGTTTTCAAGCTTTCTTCTTTTTAATATAAGTTATTTTAAAGGTTTTTTTTTTCAAGCTTTCTTTTATGTTTTATGCAAATTAAGTTTAGGTTTTATTTCTAAATCTTCATGCCTTGCCATTTGCTTTCCTAAAGTCTTAATCATTTTACGATTTCCTTACCTTTACATTTTTGCAATTTTCTTCCATATTCTTTTTACATTCGATCATTAGTAGCTTCTAACTTAACTTTTACCACTTTGCTCACCTTTTTCGACCTACATTTTTTTTCCTTATGCAAGTACTTTAAATGTTATTTTAATACATTCCTAGATAGCATCTTTAGTTTTGTTTCAACCACTATTCATCCAAATTTTACAATATCTAAATATAAGGTTAAAAAGATCATTTTTGGTACTTGATTTTCTAAGCATCCCTTACATAATCCTCAAGATAATGATACTTACTCATCATTGTATTACTTGATAGTGATGTGTACTTGTAAGCTTAAAAAGCAACAATAAGGTACAATCTTTACCATTAATTATGATCGTAACTATAGCTATAAATGATAAAACCTTATAATTTTTAAGAATTGAATCTATGATTTAATAATGCTATGTTTTAAAGAATTATTTATGTTACCACTGATTTAAGAACTTGTGGAATCATCCATTATGATTTTGTTGATTCTTTATTATTTTGACAATCTGATTTATTATTAACTGATGTTTTGGAATGATTTATTATATATGTACATATACATACATATATGTATATCAAAATGATGCTTGATCCAATAAGGTACATGTGGTTATACTTGTCGAGCTGCTATTGCTCATTCCTTTTCCTTGCTTTTTCAAATGACTAGTAAAGCACTTTGAACTTTAAAATCAAAAGGCTAGCTCAAAAGTCTAAGTTAGTATTTTTGACATCATAACCATTTTTGGATACTCTTTTTTTTGTATAAATGATACTTAAGCTCCCATATCAAATTTATCATTTTGGAGACTTTGGATTAGATTATATTGTAATAGCTTACAAATGTGAATATGATATCAAGTATAAAGATGTTCTTGGTAGGGATTTATTTGATCAATGACTTGTATATGAATGATAGAAAAACTTCATATTATTTTGAAACATTGTTCAAGGAAATGGGATTTCATTTAAAACAATATGGTGTGTTATATCTTGAATTTGTGACATTACATAAATTAGCATCATAACTAGGTCTAAAATTCGAGAAAATGAGAAACTAGATATAGTTTGTGTAAAATTTAAGTATTCTTAATATTATTAAGCAAAAAAAATTCATTTATTCCATTTTGATTGCTTACGAGATACTTTTATTAGTAGTAAATATAGGTGAGAATGAGTGGTAGAAGGGAGACATTGGTGGACTTAGAGGGTGAAAGGCAATTATTTTAGTCTAAAAAATTGAAAACTGAATTAATCGACAATCTTTTAAAAATAATTCAACTAACAAAAAATATTTTCAATAATTGACCTAATTGAATTGACTTCTGCCAGTTTGGTTCGACCAGTCTAAAGATGTCAATCTTACTCATATCCAATAAGGAACCTGATATTTTATCCGAATAAAGATAAGAATGGGTATTACATTGTAGGTATAAGGATGAGGATGGGTATGATCTTAAATTTTTATTGGTTATGGAAATGGGGCTAGGTAATATAGCACCCATCCTATACACATACCTTATATATATTTAGTAAATAGATTTTTTATTAAATAATATAAATTATTATTTTAAATTAATTAAAATTAATATATCTTTATTGAAAAAATATATATAAATATATATTTATAAAAAAATTGCATAAATAGACAAGATAAAAATAAAAAAGCTAAAAAAATAAATTTTTATTTTTAGTTTTTTAAAAAAAGTTACGAGTATAGGGATTACCTATACCTATTAAATACCCGTAGAGATAAGGATGAAGATAGATTTGAAATACCTATTGGATATGGGTACGAGAATGGGTATAACATAAAAATCCAGGCATAGGGATGAGAAATGCTCTACCCTTCCTATACCTTACCTATTGGCATCCCTAAACCAATCGGTTAGATAATCGAATTTTTCATTATTTTTTTTATTTTTAAAATAATTTTTTTCAACAAGTTATTTATAGTAAAACTGCAATAGATTATTTAGATAACCAAAAATGTTTAAGTAGTGCTAACCAAAAAAAAAAAAAAAAATGGTTGGGTAAAGAATTTGGTATTTGTGAGTCCCAAGTAAGAATCATAAGGAAAAACACTAGTTCTTTAAGTTGTTTATCTTATTTCATGGCCAATAACCTAAAGCTTTCATTTCATAAGACTTGGATTTAGCTAACTAAAGTCCATAGTTTAAAAAAAAAGGCAACTATATGACAATGCAAAAAGTTTAAGAGTTTTTTTTAAGCTACATGACCCACCAACAATTTCTTCCAATCCACAAACAAAATTTTTTTTTCTTCATTCCTAATCCATCTTGTTAATTAAAAAAGACTAGCTACAGTAATGGAGATGAGAATTAAAGAAGTTGCTGTGCGTTATTCAAATGTTGTTTTTACTTGCAATTAGGCTTGAACTAGTCAACTGCAAAGAAATAAATTAAACATGGCAAATTGATGACTTATGATGAGCTTGGAGGATGGGTAAAAGAACCAGAATATAGTAGAATATGGAAATCCAATTATGTAGATTATAGAGATTGATTCTAGTTTAAAGCCAATGAAGGATCAAAGGTCATTAAGGCTTTTAGACACTAGTAATGGAAGGCTTTCATTCTAATGGTGAAGGTGAGTCAATAATGAAAAGATTTTCAATTTTGGGAAAGAATGAATTAGGGATTTAAATGTTTAGGTAGGGTGAAAACATAAATATTCCTTTCCATAAAAAACTAGTAAAAGTGTAGGTTAAATTGGCTAGTTTGATTGTGAATTTCATGCACTGAAAATCAACTAACTTAACCAAATAATCCGTAAAAAATAATTGACCAAAAAAAAACCAACCAAACCAAATTAAATTAACTAAAACTAGTTTCGATTGGTTAAAATAGTTCAAACTAACTTTTTTCTCACCCCTAAGTGGACCTTATTGGTGGTAGAAAAAGAAATGGTAGAATAAAGAATTGCTTTGAAACTATCAATATTTGACTGGAGCAAACTAATATTGAAAACATTCCCAATGCTTTTGTGACACAAAATGATTTGGCTAGACTATGTCAGGTAATGTCTAATTTAATGCAACAACAATAGCAAGCATAAGAAATTGTGTAATAACGTGATATGGCTTATGAATAATGGTCAACCCATATCAATTTGAAGGCAAGTTGGACCTTTTGGTTGTAAAAGCTCCAAACATAAAGTTAGAAAAAAAGTATTTAAGGTAATATAAAATTTTAAAGATTTGACATTGAACCTAGTTGTTACTCAATTGTGAGGAAACACTAAGTATTGGTATGATACTATGAAACCTAATTAGGGAAACTTTGAAAGCGTATAGGTTGTTCAAGTAATAATATAGACTATAAAAATTTAGATGTCAATCCGACGAAGATTAATTAAAGACATTCCTAAGCTAAGTATCTATTATCCCCATACCCTTCTAAAGTTAACTCAATCAAACAAAGAAAAACATGGCATTAAATTAACTAAAAAAATAAAATCAACCAAAGCATGTAACACAAATATAATTGTTGTAAAATTGCAAAATGTAAACTAAGTAAAATAAAGTACAAAATAGTTGGTAAATTGAAATGTAATGATCTAAACAAGATTTAAAGTAAAACATATTTGAAATGCAAGCAATAAAAAAAATTGCAAAATCTAAGCTAGAATATGAAAACCAAAATTATAGCAAAATCTAGAAACTAAATTTGAAACTACCATTTTGGCTCTAAATGATGCAAACTCAAATTAACATGAACTAAAAATTTAAAGTTTGACTAAGGAACAAGATGAGAAAGTAAAGAGAAAATAAAAATTTTTTAAAAAGTCACATGAAGGAACTAAAACATTAACCAAATAGTAGTTATGCTAAAACATAATTTTAACGATTCATAAATTGAAAATGCAGATTTAAAAATTTCTAATGAACATGAGCTTAAACTAAATTAAAGCAAGATCAAGCAACAAGTTTATTATAGATTTCAATAAAAAATTCATAGCAAAATAAAGAAAAAATAGCTCAACTAGCTAGTAAATTAAACAACACTTAAAAACACAAAAAATAGCACATTCACTACAAATGTGATCAAATAGCAATCAAATGCAAAGAAATAAACTGGATCAAGCAAATCAATAAGTAAACAAGTAAAACTAAGGATTTAGAGTGAAAAAAAGTTAAACAACTCATCAAAAAGAGAAGAGTTCCTCACCAAACTTGATTGATCACATCTGACCTGCACTTATCACCTACATCCAAGTGTATTTTTCAAGCTTGAACTAGAATGTTGTGGTGTGACTTTAAAGCTAAATTTTCAAAATTTACAGCTAATTGAATTAGGAAACTATGAAAAAAATTTGGAACAAAAACAAATAAGATTTGAATGAAATATCATAAAAAAGACAAGTAGGTTAAAGCTAGCATATTAAAAAATAAATTTGAGTATGAATAAAATATCAGCAGATTTGAGCTAGAAATTAATAAAATTTACAAGTTTTATTGCCAAAATCATAAAAAAACATTGAAAATACTTGAGCAAATGTAAAAGTGCAATCAAAATTAATAGGAAAAACATGAAGATCAAGGGCTATTTGTTTGCTAAAAAAATAAAATGCAGTAAAGGAAAATGAAAAATTAAAAAACAAAAAAATAAAGTCCTAAGCTAAAGTGTCCCTAAAATCCTTAGCTCTACTCTTATTTATAGGCAAGTGAATGGTGAATGAAGCCCTAAAAAATCTATTAAAAACATCTACAATAAGGTGAGTTTCTAGAGAATTCTTTCCTCTTTGCTTTTACACTTGGTGTATGGTTGTTTGTAGGCTTCTTTGTTCTTCCTCAATTACAAGCCTTCCTCATGCATTTTCCTCTTTCAAAAAGTCCAAGTTATGACTAATGAAAACTCTTCCATATACCATGTCATCTCCTCTTGAAGTCTTTCTTTGAATGCCAAAATGTAAAGCCCAATTTTCATGCAAATGAAGGTTTCATTCCATGCCACTAATGTACCATCTTTTCCTTGTTAAGCCTATTGCATGGATGTATTTTTTTTTTCTACAAAAAAAATCAAGTATTCCATAAGCAAATTTAACAATTTATAAAAATACTAAAAATAATGCTAAAAAAATTCATGAAAGAAAGATTCAAGAAAACTCCCTCAAAAGTAATCTAATTTAATGACACTAGTTTTAGATCATTTTCATAATTTGCACAAAAAATTCTCCAAAATGTATCTAAATTAACCAAAATTCTTTTATTTTTTTCATTTTTAGCTACACATAAGACAATTGTGATTTTAGAAATCTTTTTGCTAAGAAATGCTAAAGAACAAGATAAAATAATATCAAATTGCACTAAATTAAACACTAAGAAGCTAAAATTTTTAATGCAATCAAAACCCATGTTTGAGAATTCATGCAAGCCTTTGACTTGAAAAAATTCAAAGAAATTTTTTTATCAATATTTTATAGTCAGTGAAAATTGGGAAGAATAATTTTTTCTACAATTGCAACAAAAGCATAATATGCATATATTGTAGTATAATAACAAGTTTAATGAGATGGGACACTTCTACATATATATTGTTAACTTCAACAAAAATAAGACTATAAGATTTAAACATAAGTTGAAGACAAGCATTAGATCTCACATTATTGATAGCTATAAGGATGTGTTGTAATGAGTATTAAAAACAATGTTAGACATGAAGCAATATGAGCAAAAGAAAAGTGACAAGAAATGCCCAATGTTTGAAGGAAAACTAAGTAATGAAAATAAGAAATCAAGGGTGAAGTTTGATCTTAAACTTGAGAAATGTGTTGCAAATGATTTCATTCTAGACCATGTCTTTAGAAAGCATGTATTTGCTTTAAATGTGAGAAAAATAGGCATTTTACTCAAAATTATCCTCACAAAAAGAATGATGTTTCAAAAACTAAATCAATTGAGCAAAAATAGAAATGTAATGCTCCAATTTTCACCTTGACTTGACAAGATACCAATGTAAATAATAATATGGTGACAAGTATTATTTCTATTAATGATGTTAATGCCAATGACTTTTTTTATTTTTGGTACTTTTTGTGGCTATTTTTGCCAAGTTTGCTATATCTTTAAATTGTTCATCTAGGGAGTTAGATTAATCTTTATACGTGATTGCACTAAAATTTTAGCCATTTTCAATTATTTTTAGTGCAATTTCTTTTGTATTTTGGCTTATTCATTGATAATTTTGGTAAAAATACTTTTAAATGCATAATTATCTCATCTGTAGGTGAAAATATAAAAAATGAGGAATTTTGGAGATTTTGAACTCATTTCAAAGAATTTATGGTGTTAAAAGCTAGAAAAGGCCATAACTAGTATTATTGTGCTACATGCCTTTTAAAGAGTTTTTCTTAACCATTTTTTCTATGATTTTTTAAGCTCAAATGAACTTCATGGAACCTTATTTCAAGCCTCAATTCTCATAATTCTCATTTGAAATTGTCTTCCTTAGCTCAATAATACGTTATCACTTTTTTAGTATCTTTATATATACTTAAAAAGTAATAGGTGCATTAGATAGTTGGAAGTTAACTTTGAATTAGTAATTTTCTAGAAATTTTCTAGTGATTAGAAGATAAAATTTGTTCACCTAATGGCTTGAATTTTGGCAACAAAATGAAAGAACAAATTGTTGTATTTGGCACCGAAAAGAAAATATCAAAAGTACAAGTGTCATAGATGTAAGCATCACATGATCAAATGCATTTTGGTACCACTCTCGAAATTCAAAGAACAACAAATAGAGTTGTTGAGTTAGTTGTTTGAAATACTCCTATTGGTCATAATTTTGACTTTTAGAGTTTAAAGGATCATGAAAAAATGGCTTGAAAGAAAAGGGAGCAATCTTTAACATACTTTTTTATTTTCTCAAAGAAATTCTAAGAATCTTATGTTTTGCCTTCAAATTCCATTGATTCCACATGATTTTCAAATCTAGTTTAAAATTCATAGTTGTCACCTCTTTGCAATGTTTTGATTAGTTCTTGCTCAATTCTTACTTGTTTTAAGCCAAAATTTTTTCTTAAATTCCTAACTCATAAATCTTGAAATTTGAAAAAAATCTCGCTCAAATTATATCCAAAAAATTTTAGATCTAGCTCCAAAATTTAGGCTAAACTCAAGTAGCAAAGATGGACTTTAAATGACTAATAGCATATTAAAGGACTTCTTTTTTTCTTGACATTTGCTTTGCATCTCTTGCACTTTACACTTTTAGATTGATGTGTTTACTTCTTATTTGATTGTATTTAATTTTATAAGTTTACTTACTGTTTGGATGAATTTCCCTAAAACTATTTTATTTTTTCAAATTTGTATTCATTTTGAATTTGTAGTTCAATAAGCTATACTTTCTATTGTTTACTGCAATTTCTTTGTTGAATCATGTGATAAACTTGTCGATATATCATACCATTGCTTAGTTCCAGGTAATTTTCTCTAGAAATTTTCAAATCTCATTTTTTTTCTTTCTTTGACTTGGTAGTTTCCATTTCAAACTCAGTTTCGGTTTTCACTTCCTTTAATTAAGTCTTGCAATTTTTTCCTAGTTTTTGTTCTTCAATTCATGTTATCTTGTAATTCTCTTAATGTTCCTTCAATGTTTAGTTCATGTCCATCTAGTTTTATATAATTTAAATCCATATTTTAAATAGAAGTTTTGGTTGCTAGATTTTATTATAATTTTCAGTTTCTAACTCTGTACTTGAATTTTGCAATTTTGGTTCAACATTTGCACTTTAAATTTGTTTTTATTTTAAATCATTACTTGTCTTTACAATTTTAAGCTTGATTCCATTTAATTTGTTACAATTTAGGTCTAGGTTTATTTGTTTAGTTATGATTTTTCCAAGCTTTGCATGTCATTTTTGGTTGTTGTTTGTTCATTGGAATTTTGTGTTTTTGCTTTTTTATTCTCACTTCAAATCCATTTACACTTATATTAGGCTACTTTATTTTGCCATTTACATCTTGTTTGATTTATTCTTTTAATATTTTTTTGTTAGAAGTTGAATTGTTAGTTGAAGTTAGTTAGGGTTAGTAAAAGGTAGTTAATTTAAGTACAATATTTTGGTTACTATTTTACTTACTTCTTGCGTTGTCATTTTCAATTTTTAGCTTAAATTTCTATTGTAATTCATGTTTAGTTCTTTGCATTTTACTTTAGTTACTATTTTTGTTGAATCTTTTCATTTGCTTAGTTTACATATAACAAGCTTACATTTTACTATACTTGTGCTTAATGATTTGTTTGATTTTATCTTTTTAATTAGCTTAATTTCATGCTTACGTTTGTTTGATTGAACCAACTTTAGATAGGGTGTGAGAATAAAGGGTACTTAGGCTAGGAATCTTTTTAATTAATCCTAGTGGGATCGATATCTAGGCTTTTAAGCCTTTATTATTACTTGAACAACCTATTCACTCACATAATTTTTGAATCAAGTTTTTAATGCCGTTGCCAAGGATTAAAAGTAAAGAGTTTTAGGCTAATATCATCTTTCACCATACTCTTTTATAGATTGATTCACCCTTAGTGTACATACTTTAGGCTAGTTCTTATGTGTATTCAGTTTTGTGAATTTAAGGTGTACACAACCTAGTTTCCTTTGTTGTTTACTTTCACTAGTTATACATGCTTATATTTTCTTTTTTAGAGTTGTTTATTAGGTCTAGCGCTGTTGTGGCCTATGTATGCACTTAGTTAGGAGACAAGAATTGATCTTTCTAAATCTCGAGTTTCAAATACACTTAGGAGACTTAGAAGAGAGAGACAATCTGATCTTACAATCACCATAGTTGAGCAAGACATTAGAATTCTTAGGGATTATGCTGTGCTTGATCTTAATGGATTACAATCTAGTATTAGAAAGCAAGCCATACAAGCCAATAACATCGAGATTAAACCTATAACCATCCAAATAATACATCAATCAGTGTAATTTAATGGTCATACAAGTAAGGACTCGAATGTTCATATTTAGGATTTTCTAAAGATATATGATACATGCAAACATAATAGTGTTACTAAAGATGCTATTAAACTTAGGTTATTTTCATTTTCCCTTAAAGATAGAGCTAAAAATTCGTTAGCCTTGATGCCACCAGATTCTATTACCACTTGGGATGATTTAGTATAAAAGTTTATGACTAAGTTTCTTTCTTCAACCAAAATAGTCAAACTTAAGAATGAGATCCCACTTTTTCCCAACATGACTTAGGGACCTTATGTGAGGCATAGGATAAATATAAAGCTCTTAAGGAGGCATTTACATTACAGACTACCTAAATGGTTAGAGATTCAAAATTTTTATAATGGGTTGAAACCAAATACTAGGGCCATCCTAAATGCTATAGCATGAGGTGCCTTTATGAGTAAGACCTCTGACAGTGCTTACATTTTGATAAAAGATATGGCCACCAATTGTTAGTGGTCGAATAATGGACAGCATCTTAAAAAAGCTTCAAAAGTGTATAAACTGAGTGAGTTAATAGCTTTAACTGCTAGGGTAGAGTCTTTAACTAAATCTTTAATGCCTCTAAATCTTAAAGTTACATCTTTTGAGCTTAGTCCTAGCTAGTCCAAGTTCATTCATAGTTTTATAACTAGTTGTGAGGTACATAGGATAGGTCATCTAGGGGAGTCTTATCTTAATCATCCAGAGAGTATCCACTATTTAGGACATAACCCTAGACAACCTATTAACCTTATACTTCTACATATAGCCCAGGGTAAAGGAATAACCCAATCGTTGCTTGAAATTAGTAACATAGTAATCCTATCTCAATTTAATTTATTCAAGCATCATAATAGCCACTGTAACCTCGATATATTAGACCATAGTACCCTCTATGTTTCCAACAACCTGTTTTATATCAATAGTAATAGTACCTATAATAGTACACACATTTATATCCATCTATACCACCTTGTTTAATGTAAACTCTTTAGCCCAGACCTCTTTAATACAGATTTAAAACACCATGTTCCAAAACTAGACTACTTCAATTAAGAACACCTAGATAGGTCAATGAGTTACATTTCTTAGTACCCACCCTAGGGAACTTTATCCAGTAACACAAAAGTAAACCTTAAAAATGAGGGAAAAGAACAGTGTCATGCCATTACCCTTAGGAATGAAAGATAGGTAGCTAGTGACCTAGTTTATATTGGTTTTCATGATGCCATAGTAGATGAGTCTAAGGAAGATATAGTTCAAAAGGGGGATAAGAACAAAAAAATGGATAAGAGTATAGTTTTTACCTAGTTATACTAAGCATATACACTGAGCTTAGTACCCAGTTCATCTAAGTTTGCTCCTCTTAAAGTCAAGTTATCTAGGCCTTACATTCTTTTCCTTTTAGAGATTTGAGAAGTAGAAAAAGAAATAGCAATTCTCTAAATTATTAGAGGTGTTTAAAAAGTTACATATTAACATCCCTTTTGCGGATGCATTAAAGTAGATACCTAACTCTGTCAAATTCATGAAGGACATTATCTCTAAAAAAATGAGACTAAAAGATTACAAGATAGTTGCACTTACCAGTTAGTGTGATCTTTGATTAAAAAAAAATTACCTACAAAATTGAAAAATCTTGGTAGTTTTACCATTCGTTGCACCATAAGTAGTATGTCATTCGATAGAGCTTTATATGACTTAGGCACTAGTATCAACTTAATGCCCAAGTCTATTTTTAAAAAATTAGGCATAAAAGAGACTAAAATAGCCTTGACTGCTTTGTAGTTAGCTTATAGATCATTGAAATATTCTTGAAGGATTGTGAAAAATGTTTTGGTGAAGGTAAATGAATTCATTTTTCTTACTGATTTTATGTTTCTAAATATGAAAGTGGATCGTGAGATCTCGGTTATTTTAGGGAAACCCTTGTTAGCCACTGGTAAGGCTTTCATTGATGTGTAGAAAGGGAAATTGATCATGTAAGTTTAGGATAAAAAGTTTAGCTTAATGTTTTCAAGGTTTTGAGATACCCTGGTGATTTTTGTAAGTGCTCAATTGTAAAGGTAGTTAGTGGATTGGTTGATGATGTTTTTCACTTAGAGCACCCTATCTTGTATCTTAAGGAATCTCCTATAGTCGATAAGGTAAAGAATATAGATTTTAGTGATGATGATGATGAAATATTAATGGTCTTTACTTATCGATTTGCACCATTTCCCAATGTTGAGCTTTTAGTTGATTCTGACATTCTCCCTAAAATGCTTAGACCTTTAGTTCTAGATTCATCAGTCTTTAAGAAATTTTAATTTGATCAATTTTATCATAGTCCTTTTAGAAAAGAATGTGATGGGTTAGTTATTAATGATGGGATATCCATATTGGTTAATTCACCAGTCTTTAAGAAATATCAATTTAACCATGCTTATTATATTCTTTCTAAGAAGAAAAGTGTGGACATGATGCAAAGAGGATATGATATGGTTAAATTTATGATATGTCAATTAATTGAATGTTCAAACAAAAACCCATTTACCTTAGTCCTTCTAGGTGTGAGATAAAAGGTTTTGTTCAAAATTTCACTATCACTCCTACTTGGCCATATGATTCACCATTAAACCCTAGTTTGAATGAGGTGGTTAAGAGAAAAGTTCTTAATGGTTGGATTTGACAATTAAGTGTGGAGTGATCATTATGAATATATAGTTTTGAGCTTATTTTGATAGTCTAACTTTTGACTCAAAAGAAAGTGCCTCTTAGGAGATAACTCAAGTTTTACTTTACATGTTGTATGAAAATGTTGTTTCTTTTTATTAATTTGTTCATTTGGTTATATTGCTTAGTTTTGCTTTATTCATTTCTTCATTCGGTTATGTGTTTATCTTTATCTTTCCTTTTTTTTTTGTTCATTTGGTTATGTTTTTCTTTGTACAAATTGATTTAGTTTTTTATGTAGTTGTTTCCTTATTTTGTAGGATGAATAAAATGATTAAAGATATAATGCACAAATTTTGGCCAACCATATATGGGAGTTTCGACCATCATGCCTTTATGTTGATAAAGAAGTTTCCTTACTCCTCTTTTGTGCTTTATTTCTTTTTGCTCACATATTGCAAACAAAGTGTTGTTTAAGTTAGGGGGTATGGAAAAATTGTTCAAAATTTTTCAAATTTTCCTTAAGTTTACCTTGAAATTGAGCTTGACTTGTATAGCTTGAACCATTAGTATGCTTTATTTGATTAGTTCTTCATAAAGCTAATGATAGGTAAAGATTGAAAATGAATATAGCTTTACGAAAAGATTGAATATATGTGAAATATGAGATGATGCTTAGGTTTAGTGACTTCTTGATTAAGAGCTTTTATTTGTGAGTTAATAATTTGATCATTGAATTACATTTTTTTTCTAATGTTGATTATGTGGGCATGAGATTTTTTTCATAGGTTTTTGAAGTTGTGTTTCATGTTCTAGAATTTATTTTGATCATTTTTTGAAGCAAAATCTTAGAGGACACATGATTATGAAAATTATATAAGCCAACTTTGGATTGTTTGACTTTTTTTAAGCCAACCTTGATGTAATTCTTTCATAGTCACTTTTTTTAAGCCTAATGATACCTTTTTTTTATATAAAATCATAATACAAACCCAAGCCCTTATTTTTATAGTTCTTATCTTTTGGCTTTTTACCTTATGTGCATTAGGACATTCATATATCATTTGAGCTACATATTGTTAGAGAGAAAAGGTGGAGCTTAAAAAATTTTTAAAAAAATAAAAGTAAAAAAAAAAGTCAAATTAGCTTGCAAAAGAAAAAAAAAAGAGAAAGAAAAAAAAAACAATAAAGTGGTGAAAAGCAAATAAGTGAGCAAAAACAAAGTTTATGGGTGATTCTTTAAACAAGCTTTGCTTTTCTTACCCTGACAGCTCAACAATGAATGATCTTAGACAAAGTAATGCATTGTTAAGATACTTGAGTCTAAAATAACTTTTAGCATACCTTGACCTTTACCTTACATTACAAGTTTATGAAACCCTAGATGATCTTTACTCATATGTTTATCTACATTAGTGGAGAAAAATATGATAAACAAACATATAAAACTTAAACACACTTTATTGATATTTGTTCTTGAATTTTCATGTTTTGCAAAATATTACTACATAGCATGTAAAGATTTGTGAGAGGTATTGCTTGCTTTTGGAACCATAGTTAGAAAAAAACTTGACTTAAGTTATTTATTGTATATTAGCATATGTTTATGATTTTAGTTTAGTTATATCCATTAGTCAATTCATGAGACATTCATGATGAATGAAGCATTGAAAGTAAATAATGACTCTATCTCAATCTTGTTTTGCTTAAGTACAAGTAAAAGCTTTAGTTTAGAGTTTGATTGCACTAAAATTTTTGTATTTTCTTATTCATTTTTAGTTCAATTTCTCTTGCATTTTGGCTTGTTCTTTGAGAATTTTGACAAAAATACTCCTAAATGCATAATTGCCTCATGTGTAGGTGAAAATATAGAAAATGAAAAATTTTGAAGATTTTGAACCCATTTTGGAGGACTTATGGTGTTAAAAGTTTAAAAAAACTACAACCAATATAGTTGTGTTACATTGCTTTTTAGGGGAGTTTTTCTTAACCCCTTCTTCTATGATTTTTTAAGCTCAAATGAACTTCAAGGAACATTACTTCAAGTCTTAATTCTCACAATTTTCATTTGAAATTGTCTTTCTTAGCTGCATTATCACCATTTTAGTATCTTTATACATGTTTAAAATATAATAAGTGCATTAGGTAGTTGAAAGTTAACTTTCAATTAGTAATTTTATTGAATTTTTCTAGTGATTATAAGATAAAATTTGTTCACTTAATGGCTTGAATTTTGGTAAAATAATGAAAGAAAAAACTATTGTATTCGGCGCCAAAAATGAAGCATCAAAAGTGCAAATTCAAATGAATACAAATGGTATAACTACTAACTATATTCATTCTCATGTTAACATATTTTATTGTTTAGGAAGAATTATGCTTACTTATTTTTTGGTACAAGTAGCTACAGGATTTGTTATGATTTTTTATTATCATCCAACCAATGTGGCTAATTGTTGCTTTTTGCACCAAAATGCATCCAAAATGACTCCAAAAATTGCACATTTTCACTTTTTCCTTTTTTTACCTACACATTGAATATTTAAGCAATTAAGAGTATTTTTTTCCTATATTTTCTCAAGGATCAAGCAAATATTCACCATAAAATGTCTTAAAAAGGTATGATAAATCACCAAAATTTTAGTAAAACCAAGTGCTCATTTTTAATATGACATTACATATATGTCACAAAAGATAATCAAAAGAAGTTTATTGCTGAATTTCTTACAAAAAGAGCTTAGAAATATGATAAGCCTATGACATTCGATTTCTTAGACAAAGACTTAATGTATGTATCACAAATAGTTAAAAAAAAAAAAAACTAAGAAATAATATACATGGAAGATATATTTTGATGACGCATCAAATGCTTCAAGGGCATGGTATCAAAGTAGTTTTGATATCTTTGAAAGGGGATTATTACCCAATCATCGTTAGATTAAGTTTTGATTACACTAATAATGTGGTAGAATATGAAGCATGTGTTAGGGGTTTTCAAGTTGCTCTTGAAAAGAAGGTTTATACGTTGGAAGTTTATAGAGACTGTGAATTTCTGCAAGCTTATAAGTTGTTCAAATAATAATAGAGGCTAAAAAGTCTAAATATTATTCCCACAAGGATTAGCTAAAGAGGTTCTTTTCCTAAGTACTTATTATCCTCATACTCCTTCTAAAGTTGGCTTAATCGAATGGTTGGTATGAGACTAAGCCAACTAACATAATTGAAGAAAACAATGAATGAAACATAATTTTAGCAAAGAGTAAACTTGCAATACGTAAAATAAGCAAACTAAAAAAATGTACAAATGTAGTAGCTAAAATGAATTCAAAAAGATTTGAAATGTAAATCTAATCGAAGAACTAAAAATAACAAGAACAACTAACCAACAAAATAGTAGCAAACTGTAAATAACTAACTAGTAACCAAATTTAACTATTTTAACTACCTTTAGCTTCTAACAAAAGAAATATCTAGAAACTTATTAAAATTTGATCCAAACAACTTGTAATTTGTAATAATATAATATAAACTAAGATTAAAGCACATTGTTAAAGCAAGTAATGAAGAGAAATCACATGACTTAATAACAAGAAGTAAAATCCAAATCTAAATTTCAAATTTGAAGGAGAAAAAATTAGATCTACAACTCTATAAATCAAATGAACTAAAACTAACCTAAAGTAATCTAGATCTACAAGTTTACTATCTAAATCAACAAAGAAATCATAAGAAACAATGAAAAATTTAGCTTAATGAACTAAATAAAAAATTGAGTGTAATGAATAACAAAATAGAGCATGTAACAGAAAATCATCCAAATAAAAAAATTGAAATACATGGAATTAAAGGCAAGGAATTTAATCTAAACTAACAATAGCAAAGTGAGAAAATAGTAAACCAATAACCTAGCTATGAGAGATGAGTCTTAAAGTGCTGTCACTCATTCAAGCTTTAACTCTACCACTTTATCTTACCAAAACTTTCAAGAATTTTTTGAAATTTTGTAGAAAGAATTTAAATGTGAAAATTTTCAAATTTGTAGATTTATGAATGTAAAATTCACAAAAAAAAAGGCTCAAAATAATATTTGATCAACATTTAATAAAAAAAATGCATAGGTCAGAAACATGAATTGCTAAACAGATTTGAGAAACAAGTGAAAATGCATCAAATTGAACTTGAAAACTTAAAGATCTTAAACTTTTATTGAAAAAATCTCAGAGTCCATTGAGAATGAAGGCAAGAAAAGTAAATTTTGTTGGAAAATAAATACAATTTTCTCCTAAACAACCTTCTAATAGAACAAGGAGGAAATTATTTTGGGAGAAAAGAAAGTAAAATGCAAGAAACAAAAAAAAATGTAAAACTAAGCTAATATTTCCTTTATAGCCAAACACTCTCTCTTATCTATAGACAAATGAAAGATGCTTTAACCCTTAAAATTTCAAAAAAAAAAAAAGTCAAAGTAACTGCCAGCTTTGTAGATCCTCTTGCTTCCCTTCCTTGAATATTTAACTTGCTTATTTAGTTCATTAAACTCTCATTTCCTTCAAGCCTTCTTCTCGTGAGCTATTAAGCTTCAACAAGTCAACATTATGACCAATAGGAAACCTTCAAATGGCCAGCTTAGTAGCTCCATTTGGTCCTCTTTGAATCTCTAAAAATGATGCCAAAATGCCTCCATCACATGGCATTAACATTCATGGTCATTGTTGCATCTTACATTCTCCTTTTGATGCTAATTACAACAATTTGTTCCTTCATTTTACTGCCAAAATACAGGCCATTAAATGAACAAATTATGCCTTATAATCTTGAAAAAATTATAGAAAATTGCAAGTCCAAGAATAGCTTCTAACTACACTAATACACTTATTACCTTTCAAGCACTTGTAAAAATGTTACAAAGGTAATAATACATTAATAAGCAAAAAAAAAATTCTAAATGAGAGATATGAGAATTAAAACTTGAAATAAGGTTATAAGAAGTTCAATTAATCTAAAGTAATCATTAAAAAAAAGGGTTAAGAAAACTCTCATAAGTGGCAACATAGCATAATTACACTAGTTATGGCCTTTTCTAGCTTTTAGCAAAAAAAATCCTCCAAAATGAGTCCAAAATCTCCAAAATTTCTCGTTTTCTATATTTTCATCAACACATTGAATATATGCGTATTTAGGAGTATTTTTGCCAAAATTCTTAAGGATCAAGCCAAAATTCAAAAGAAAATGCACTAAAAATAAGTAAGAAAATGCCAAAATTTGAGTGCAATCAAACTCTACTTTGGTCATGTATCAATTGTGAAGAGAATAGGAAACTAGAGATTTGAAGCTAGTTTTATAACAAAAGTAAATGATGGGGTTCACTAAACAATTTGAAATTATTTGTTTTAATCATTTGTCTCGAGAAAAGAATCAAATCACTGATGCCTAACCTATAAAATTGAATGTATGAGAGTCACTGACTCACTATTTGAATGTTGACGAATAAGTTGATGGAAAACCATGTTATTTTGACTTATAATAATATGTCAAGTATCAGTAATACTCGAAACACTTATCAAAAAATGATAAGAGGACTTTGAGAAGACTAATGATAGGCTTCTTTTTTGATGTAAAAATTTTATATAAAAAAAATCAAGACCAAATGCCCCTAAGATGTATAAATGTCATTAAAGCTAAAAAGCTACTTGAAGTAATCTATGGAAGTGTTTTTGGCATTGATGCAAATGACTATATGATAACTAAGCAGATCATGAGTGTAGGATACTATTGGTTGACAATACAAAAGGATTTGATCGACTATGCTAGAAAATGCTACAAATATCAAATTTATACTAATAAGATGTAAATTCCTTTAACATCTTTATATGTCGTATCAACATCGTGGCCTTTTTTTTATGTAAGGAATGGATGTGATAGGGCCCATTATGCCAAAAGCTTCTAATGGACATCAATTCATTTTAGTGGAAGCAGTTTTATATGCTAATGTGACAAAAATGATGGTATGCAAGTTCATAAAAAAATAGATCATATGCTGATATAGGCTTTCAAAAAAAATCATTACGGATAATACTCTTAATTTGAGTAATCAAATGATGAATAAAGTTTGTGCTCAATTCAAAATCAAGCACCATAATTTGATACCTTATTGTTTAAAGATGAACAAAATAGTTTAGGCAAATAATGAGAATATAAAGAGAATTGTTGAAAAGATAATAGATGTGTATAAATATTGGCATGAAAAGCTATCATTCACATTACATGCCTATCAAATTTCAATTTGCACATCCACAGAAGTTACACCATTTTCGTTGTTTTATAGAATGGAAATAACATTCCTTATCGAGATTAAATTCTTTTTTTAGGTGTTTTTATGAAAGTCGAGTTGGAAAAAGCTTTGTAGGTTTGCATTTAGTATGAACAGTTGAATCTTATTGAAGAAAAAAGACTAACTATACTATGCCATTGTCAACTATGTCAAAGAAGAATGATATGAGCTCATGACAAGAAAGTTTACCTTTGACAATTTTGAAAAAGAGAACTAGTGTTGAAATAGATCCTTCCTAACCATTAAAATCCCTATGGAAAATGGATTCCTAATTAAAAAAGACCATATGTGGTGAAGAAATCCTTTTTTTTGTAGGGCATTGATCTTAGTAGAGATTGATGGAATTGATTTGCCTAACCTTGTTATTCTGATGCCATGAAAAAAGTATTATGTTTGAAAAAAATAAAAAAGATAAAGAGAGGTTCATGTTGAAAACTTGAAAAAGGTGACGTAAGTCAAAAGGGTATCTAAGTTAAAAATCCAAAAAGGCAGCTTAGATTAGAAAAAAAAAAAAAACATTGTATAGAATGGGGCAATCATTAACACTTGTTGAAAGGTCTCATTAGTTTTGGGAAAGCCTAGTTTGCTAAATTCTTAAAAAATTAAGGACATCAATCAATGGTTTAAAAAAAAACTTAGATGAATTAGTTGATGATTATCTAAATATTCATTATGTGTTTACTTGTTTGTCTTGTTATATCCTTTTGAATAATACATTAAATATTTTTGTCCTTATGGAAATTAAGATACATTTTTGTTTCCATTTCCATTTATCTTTTTCATTCAATTTATATTGAAAAGGAATACACAATGTATTGAAATTGTCATGAAATTTGAAAAATGATGAGTGAATGATAAAGACCATGAAAGACACCCACATTGATGAGAAAAATAGCAAGAGCAATAATCAAACAGAAAATGAGCTTATGACGGCATGGAAGCAGATAAATGCCAATTGTGAAGAGAGATAAAATCATGATCATTGATTAAAAGGAATCTTATTTGAATTCTTCCAAAAGTTGGAATGCATAGGGTTCAAAGATGGAAAACAAGTATTGGAAAATTTTGAGGAATAGAGGAAAATAACATAAAATGAAAAAAAGGAAAAAAATGGTTTGTTCATTAGCATCATAATTGTATTTGAATTATAATCATCACTCATTTGCATAACATTGCAATAACATGAAAATGTCATTCATGCATGCATACATGTACCATATGAAAAGGAACATGAGTCTAGAACAATCCAAGACCAGCAAAATAAAGTGAGTTAAAATCGATAAAAAAATATTTTTTAAAGTTATTGAGCTTCTGGTTAAAAGTGCATTTCAAATATCATAGTTTTTAGTTAGATGAACCTTTTAAAATCAAGCATAATTTATAAGAACTTCGGGTATAATTTTTAAGACTTATGAGAATGATTCAATTTCAAGTCTCATAACCTCTAGTTAGAATAGTTTTTAAAAAGTATCATAGTCTTTAGTTAAAGGAATCTTTTAAAAGTATCATAGCCTCCAATTAAAAGATTTTTTCAAGTTTCATAACCTTTGGTTAGAGGAGTTTTTTTCAAGTATCATAGCCTATGGTTAGCTAAGTTTTGTAAAACTAGGCATGATTTTATAATTTTGGTGCATAATATATAAAATCTTTGAAATTTCAAATTTTAAAATTATAAAACCTTTGGTTATAGGAGTTTTTTGAAATTTTAAATTTATGGGAGTCTCTAATCAAATAAGCTTTCTTGAAACAAATTCTTTGCAATATATAAAAAAAAGAAGTAAAAAGTGCTAATTGGTGGTCTTGTGCATTTAAGATGGGGAATAAAAATTAAAAAATAAAAACAAAAAAAATCTGTGTTTTTTTATATCAAATGTGTGGTGTGATTTTACATTTAAAAGAAATAAAAAAGGTATTCGTGTTTGAAATATTATTTTGATCCTTTGATTATGTTTACCCAAAAAATAAATTATTGTGATAGAGAGATTTTAGAAAGTTCAAATTCACTTTTCAAAGTCCACCATATTTTAAAAAGTTCAAATTCTCTTTTCAAAAATCAACATTTACTATATTTTCTTATTTTACACTACTTTTATTTTTTTAATTATAATAACAAGAAAACTCATTATAATTTGTTTTGTTTTTTCATATTGTTAGTAGTATTTATATATTTTTAAAAATCTAATCACACTCATATTGTATATATACATGTTAAATAGTTTTTTTTCTATCTTTAATATCATTATTTCTCTGTTATGTTTTTTTATCTCATCAAATTCTAATGTTTAATTTTTAAAAAAATAATTATCCAAATAATATAATTTTATTTTAAATCGATGCATTTCAAAATTCTTTAAGATTTTAAAAATTTTTATTTAAAAGCACCCTAAACATTAATGCGATTAAATTATGCAAGATGAATCATATCAAATACTTCAAAATAGAATGACGCATGAATTAGATAAATATGTAGAAAATTTAGATTCTAACTCAATTTGGGAAGAAATGTTCTTTCTATTGTCATTTGTTAATGAGGATTGTGACCGGTCTATTAATTAGTGAAATCTCCTGGTTTGAATTCAAAAATAAAAAAGTTTAATAAGCTTAAATTTAGAGCTGTCAAAGGGTTAGTTATTTGATCAAATTTGAAGGGTTTTCTAATAAAAGAGAGGGTTTTGACAAAACTTTAAAATTTTTAAAATGAGCTTGGGTAAAAGTTAAGGCTAATATTTTATTTGGCTTGAGCTTAGGACAAAACTTATTCGATAAGACACAGCTTCAATAGTTAATTAATTAATTAATTAATAATAACAATAATAATGCCAAATTTACTTTAAAAAGATAAAGATAATGAAACTGAGAAGTTGAATGAAACTCTCAATTCCTCACTGCAGAATCTCCAATTAATGAGACTCTAAAAGTCATTTGATGACACTAGTAAGAAGTCATCAAAAGCTTTCAAATATTTCAACTCAGAAATGCTTTTACTTGGTTCCACAAGGCAGATGAATTAGTACACAATCTCTTCTAGGTGCTTTCCATCTAATGAAAATACTCATACATGTTGATGAGGCACCGTTGCAGTCATGGTCATGTGCCTCGGATCTGTAAGCATTGTTTTTATGTTAACAAAGCCAGCTTCTCTCAATCTTCCTTCCATATCAGTGAGGAAGTATTCGTTCAAAAATGGCTCCGTACTCTTCAGTAATGTGAAAAGAGCTGGAGACAATTCCTGAAACAAACCAAATCTGAATGAATAAGGTAGGATATATATATATATAATCAATTCATTGATTTTCTGGTGTTGTCAATTTTGCTGTCAGATTAAACAACAATACTATAAATTAAATCGCATCTGTAATGCCAGCTATACTATACAAATGACGGATGGGGAATTATTGTACCTGAAGGATCTTTGACTTTGGCTGCAAAAGGAAGAAAGTTAAAATGAGAAGAGTTGCAGAAGCAAAAATGATCATATTTGTAAATTAAGTGTAGTTGTGGTATTTACCGCCTGGTCAGTCAAAGCAAGTGTGCCTCCAGGTCTAAGCAATCGGAATGCTTCATCCACTAAAGCAATTATTGCTCTTTCAGGACATTCATGAAACTGCACGCATTTAGATAGTCTCATTTTCATTTTCGAAAATTTCTCCATTTATTGACCGACGAAAATCTTCAAAAAATATTAAATAATAAAGTTGCATATGTTAAGCATCCAACTTAAAAATAATTGATAATAGGTAAAAATAAATAAATATTTAACAAATGTGATATACAATCATTTTAATAGACCCTATCATCTGTAGGTAGAGATAAAAGTTTATCAAGTGATAAACTTTTAAAAATAGCAGGTAAGAATACATAGCAAGAATAACATAACAGAACCTGATCTCTGATATCATGAAAAAAATCTAATTTAAAATCAATTAAAAGTAAGTGAAGAGGGAGTTAACTTGAATATAAGATCATAGGAAATTTAAAATTAACAGAAGTGTAAATTGCACTACTTTAATAGAGTATAAATTAAAATGATTGTAAATTCATTTAGACAATATCCCCATCAAATTTTTACAAGATAAAATGAATTACTTAACCAGGTTGGAGAGAAGGCTTACCACAAAAGCAAAAGAAACAAGATCAAATGATTTAGAGGGCAGGCCAGTGTCTTCTCCAGCTGCATGTACCCATCTGATGGGATTCTTTCGAGGGGCTCTTTTCTTTTCCTTGAATTGAGCTACAGAAAGAAAGTAAGGTGACAGATCTAGTCCCTACAGTAGACCAACTTTATACATTACCAACTGTAAAATCTGTGTTGTGGTGATCAGTTTCCATAAATGAAGATACAGCTAGCACTTACGGTGACTTTAGCAGAAGGGAACTCATCAGCAAGAAATGTTGCACTCAAACCAACAGAACATCCAATGTCTAGAATAGTTTCAATAGTGGCATTTCCTGAATGCTTCATATGATGTTGTTTGATTGCTTGTAGCCAATTTCCACGTAATTCTTGAGTTGCTTCCTCATTTGAGGAAGCATATGGTATAGCTCGCCTCGTCATAGACATGGTTGCAGCCTCCGCTTCAGCTGCAGCCTGTCATCCTCTACCAATCTTCCAAGTTAAAAGTCCTTAATTTCTGTCTCTTTTTGTTTACACTTCTAAGATTTCTTAAAGATTTTCTTAAACAGATCATAAAGAAAATCTATATTTTGTATATGAAAAATTGGGTTCAAGATAATTAATTACTATCATTAAAATCGAAGTTATTATGATAATTGTTTATTTCTTTAATTGGTAATAATAATAAATTATTTGTTAAATATTATTTTATGGATAATAATAAAAAAATTATTTGTTAAATGTATTTTGATGATTAATTGTCATACTATTTATGCCAATTTGGTTTTTTTTTTTTTTTAAGTTTAAAGATAATGTCAACTTTAAATGTAAAATTGGGTTATTAAAATCACAATTTTTTAAATGCTTATTTTTAAATGATAATTGTAGACATCACAATCTGTCTCAGGGTCTACTTTTGATTTTTGTTAATAAAAAAATAAAAAAAATGAAAAAAAAATAGGTAATTGAGTTTGTGTGAAACTATTAGAATTGGTTTGTAAAGTTTGAGTTGGATTTAAGATTGGAATTCAAAACAAATTGTGATTCCTTTCTAGATTGGAGTTCTCAGATTCAGAATCTTATAAATACATATTCACACAGATCATACAAACATACAAAAAAATCAAGGAGAGAGGCTGAAATTAAAAAAAGCAATCAAGAAAATTTTTCGAAGATTTTTTGGGGTTTTAAAAAAAAAATTTGAAAAAAATCTAAAAAATTCTCAAATTTTGATGACTTTTTTTAGTTTTTATCTCAAGCTGAGCCAAGCGAAGCCACTTTTTAAGCCATTCTAGCTTTTTTTCCTGCAACCGAGCTGCGCTATAGCCATTAGAGCTGAGCCACCTCCTGTTTTGGGTTTTTTTTCACTTTATTTATTTATTTATTTTGACTATTTTTGCATGATTAAATTTTAAAAAAATAAAAATAAAAAAGGTAAAAAATAAAATAAAATTTGAAAATAAATATTAATTATCCAATGATGGAATTTATAAAAATTTCAAATAGTAAATTTCTATAAAATTTTTAGGTGAAAAATTTTGTCTAAATTTGTCTCAAATTGTGGAATAATTTAGATAAAGTTTTAATAACAATAATTAATTTTTATTTTCAAAATAAAAAAAAAAAGAAAAAATAAAAATTTTGGAATTAAATACAATTAACTAATGATGAGATTCTTAAAAATTTTAAATGGTAAATTTTTAAGAAATCTCTAAGTGAACTTTTCTCTAAACTTGTCATAAATTGTGGAATAATTTAAGTGAAATTTTAATAAAAGTAATTGTATTCTTTTTCAAATTTGGGTGAAAAATATTTGATAATTATCTAAAGATGAGATTCTTAGAAATTTTAAATGGTAAATTTCTAAAAAAAATTTAGGTGAGAAATTTTCTTTAAATTTATCCTAAATTGTGGAAGAATTTAAATGAAATTTCAATAAAAATAATTGTCATATTATTTTCTTTCTAATAAAAAAATTTTTTAAATAAGCCCAAATGCTGAAATATTTAGAAATTCAAAAAGAGAAAATATTTTCTAATTTGGCCCAAATAGTAGAATAATTAGATATATTTTTGATAAAAAAATAATAAATAAATATTTTTTCGACGAAAGAGCCTCTTCAAAGAAACAAATGAGATCCTTGAATACTCTTGAGGTGAAAAAATATTTTTAAAAATTATACCAGATTGATGGAAGAATCTTATAAATTATTTTCGATATTTAATATAAAAATTTGAAACCATTAGACTTAATACTCTATGATAAATTTAAAATAATATGGTATTATCCTTCGGATGGGCATGTGAGGATGCTATAACCTTCTTCACATGTAATTGAACTTTCGAACCCTGTTCTGATTAATAGACTCGAATTTATCCTTTTAGGGACCCTTAGTCAAGCTTAAGAATTCCTTAAAATGATAGATTCATTAGGTGACTAATCACACCTAAATAAAAAAGATTGGTGGCGACTCCATTTGTTAAGTCTACCTATAGATTTTCGGATCTATATGTTATGATAATAATAATAATAAATTATTTGCTAAACTATTTGTTAATTTTTTAACTGATAATATCAAAAAACTATTTGTTAAAAGCATTTTAAGGATTAATTGGGATAGTGATTATGCCTTTTGATTTTATTTGATTTTGAAAACAATGTCTACATTAATTGTATAATTTAATTGATAATAATAAATTAATTTTGATTATTGAATTATGTTTTTTTTCTTTACCTTGGCTTTTTGGTTTTCTTTAATTTTAAAAGTAATCTCCATCTTAATTGTATAATTTAATTGATATTATTATTTAAATATTTATTTTAGTAATAATAAATTTTGTTAAATGATTTTTAATAATTAATTGTGATCATTAAAAAATTACTTGTTCAATTTTTATTTGTTTCCAATTTCTACAATTTTAAAGATGATTTCTGGCTATTTTTAAAATTTTATTTCTTTGACAAGTATGTGTTTCCATCATCTTCTTTTAGCTTTTGAATATTTGTTCTCATTTTCCTTCATTGGTTGGAATGAGATAATTTGTTTTCATATATATGTTCTTCAAAGCTTTTATTCTATTTACACTTTCTTCTTCAGCTATCAATAAATTTATTAAACAAATTAATTTTATGAATATGAGGTCATGACACCTTATTCTTTAATATAAGAAAATCACAAATTAGTTAACTCTTCTAATTAAGGTAAAAAGCATGAAGCAGAAAATTCAGAAGATTAATCTTAGAAACTATATATGTATATGGCATATATAATGGTCAATGTTAGAGCAAAGTCTTCATGCTAATTATAAACTAATAAACGGTTGAGAACTCCGGAGAACTAATTGAAGTTACATATCAGCAAATTTAGGTGGTCCCTGCTCACTTGTCATGAATATCTAAATGTGCACATCCATTAGAAGTGCAATGCTACTTTGGTCTTCAACCGCAACAATGAGAGGGAGCATACCTTAAAAAAGAGCATACTTACCATCCACGAAAGATTGCCCTCCTCGTATGCATGAAAAGGACTCAGATAATCTGTTCAAAGTACACAATGATTAATATATATTATGATAGTTTCTTAATTATAATAAAATATTTAATATGATATATGATTTTTAAAAATTTTTAATATGTCATTTGAACAATAAATCTATTAATTAATATGATATTCATATAAAATAAAAAGATAAAAATAGGTGATAATGAGAAATTTACTAATTAAATGCTTAAAATTTATAATCGCATTTCTATTTTTTAGCTTAATCACCAGATTAGTAAAATTTTTCCCCTTATCTCTTTCCATGTTCTCTAGCAAGCAAAGCTTCAGGGATGATTGTTTGATTGGATACTTAAACAAACTTCTAAGGTTTCATAAATCAAGAAAAAAGGAATTACATACAATCTGGGTATTGGAGACAGGGGTTCTCAATGCTGTGCAGCTCATTATAGACATCTGACTCCAGAATCTCCCTTCTCATCTCCCTCCAACGAATGTTGTTCTTCTCCGCTGTACTATTGGATGATCGATGTATCCAAAAAAAGATTTGTGGGTATTCTTTTACTTATATAACTAACATTAATACATTGAAAAAAAAGTCAAAATCTGCAATGTGCCAAAGAAAGATAGAACGAAAGAAGAAACCTGATTAGGACTTGTCGGGCACCAAGCTTAAGCACAGAGTAAAGGGGCTTGAACGAAACGAAAGCTTTAACAAGGCGAGAGAAAGGGGTCTCTTCTGCCCACTTTGGCCTTTCTCGTTCTCCCTCCTCGTATGCTATTGCTACTCCCTCTGCCATCCCGACATGAACTACAGAATCTAAATCTCTTCTGGCATTTCTGCTTCTACTTCTTCCATTTCCATGTTTTAAAGCTGGAGATGCAATGAAAAGCTTCTGAGAAGAAGAAGAAGAAGATGCCCACAGCGCCATTGCAGATAATTTGCAGTTGCAATAAGACACACAGACTTTCAAACACCGTAGACCTACAATCTAATACTACCAGGATTTGGTTCACTGAAGACTGGCAGTTCCGCATTCTTTCCATCTTTTATCCGCAGGTCATTAACCCGAATCTTCTCAGCCTATTGTATACCACCACGTGGATGAAAAAGAATCAATACTCTATCTGCTTCTACGAATTCTTTGCCTTCGTTCGGAATGATAGAAAGTTAGAATTTCGTGAAGTTATTTATTAAAATTAAATAAATAAAAATTTTGAATTAATATATTAATAAAATGTATTGTGAAAATTAATAATATGTAAAAAAATTATTAAAAATATTATTTATAAGTTAAATTTGATCGATGCTTATTAAACGATAAAATTTTTATCAATATTTTTATTAAAAATATTTATTTAATAAATATTTTAAAATTTATTAATAATTTTTTAAATTTTGCATATTTGATTTGTATAATAAAATTTTTTAATCTATCAATTTTTATTTTTATTTTTATTAACTCATTTTAATAAAAAAATTTCACAAACTCTACCTATAAAATTTCATATAAATTTTTTTCCTGTCCAAACTGATCTTACACGTATATTAGCATTACGATTGCATTTTAAAACATAATTTTTGAATGAACAGTAATATTAAATATATTATTATTCATGTTTAAAGTATTTTTTATCATTCAAAACGAGTTAACTACAAAAACTAATTAAAAAATATTGCAATTTGAAATTTATGATTTGAAAGAGTAATAAAGACAAAAATTTGTGTAAGTAAGATCAATATTTTAATATTTTTTTGTTTATAATATTTTGTTACTTAATATAATACTGACAAAATAAAAATAAAAATATTGCATAATATAATATAATTTTTAAATAAATACATATTTTTTATAATTTATTCATAACGAAAATTTTTTTCAATGATTTTATTATTGTGTTACATAATTTTTTTTCTGTCATGCCAATAAAAATATTAGAAAATAATAAAATAGATAGATGATATGATTTTTTTTTATATCTTTTATAATGAAATTAGATTTGTATTTAATAACTAATTATGTATGAAATAATTATTATTTCAAGTATATCAAACTAATCACTTATAAATTGAATCACACTCATAAAAAGAAAAATATAACCTATAAGTGTGATGTGACATCATAGCGAAGAAAGATTTTAATCAAAATTAAAATTAGATTAAAATGTGATTAATAAAAAATCAATAGAAATATATGTTAAGAAAATTTTTGAATTCACAAGTTAAATTTATATTCAAAGTGAAAAAAATTATTAGAAATTTTATATTAAAATAAAAGTAAAAACAAAAAAGAGATTTATTTTTTATATAAATAAATTTAAATGGTGTCAACATAAGAAAAATATTAATTTTTTATACTAATTACATGTATATTACTAATTTTAAAAAGTTGAGTAAGGTCAATTGAATCCAATATTACAAGGTGGTTATGTACTGATTTAAAGACAAAATGATCAAATACTCAATCAATTATATGTTTTGACAAAAATAATCTATTTTTCCTTTTCCAACATCATGTCTTTTTTACATATTTTAATTTTCACAGCAATGCTAAACATTAAAAAAATTTAAATTTTTTAGAACATTTTTTTTAAATATTTTGTTAAATCAAATTTCTCCAAATGCAACAATAATTCTAAACTATGTCGTAAAAGTAATAAAGTAAACACTATACTATTTTTTTGTTGACTAATGAAATATTTTATTGCATTAACATATAAAAGGAAAGGTAATATCATTACAACAGAAAAAATTTATTGAATTGGAAAATCACTTCAGTAATAATTATGATAAATCCCTATCATCATTCCTTTTCAAATTTAAAATCACCTACATTTTTCAAATCATCCTATGGAATAACAAAGTATTTGTTTATTTGTAATGTCATTATTGTAATATTTCTTTACTAGCTTGCTATCCGTGCGATGCACGAATTATTTTTGTTTTATTTAAATTTGAATAAAATATAAATTAATATTATTGAATTATTTATATATTCAAAATATATGTAACATATAAATAATATAATTAAAATGTTAAATCATAATAAAAATAAAGTTTTTTTTTTTTTAATTCTGTTGAAGACTAAGGAATTCTCTATTCTATTATTGTAGAGTTATTATAGGATTCATATTTTTTTTTCTTAGGAATCTTAGTGAAATCTTTTATGGTTCTAAGGTTTTTCTAAACTAAGATATAAATAAATTTGAAATTACTATTACTGATGAGACTATCCATGAATTATTTCTTTTCAATTTTATTTTTTTATAAAAAATAATCTCATGATTTGAAATTATATTACATGTTTCATAATGGGAATATGAATTAAGAAATTATTCACTCTTTGAATATACAACTGGCACATAAGTTTTTGTTTATAGCATATAACTCTATTATATTAATTAATCATACCATCATTTTTATTTTATACGAATAAGGAACATTGAATAAATAATCAATTAAAAGATAAAATATATTACCTGATTGAGTGAAGAATCTATGAAAAAACAAAAGGTTTGCAGACAATACTGATAAAAATATAAAAATATATAGGTTTTTGTAGTTTTTGTAGTTTTTAAAAAAATTATTCCAACTAAAAAAAGAATATGACAACTAATTTGAAAAAAAAAATCCTACCTAATAAAGTGAATAGTATGTTTAGTGAAATAATACCTATTATTAGAAGAAGCATGTTAGTTCCTATAGCAAGAATAGAGCAATAAGAAAAAAGACTAAATTAATAATAGAAAAAAAATATGTTTAGCTTAGTGGGACATTGGGAAAGTGATATAACTAAGAACTACTAACAATGAAAGCTTTCATGAAGTTGCTCTAGTATTTATATATTTTTTTCATATTTCTTTTCCTTTGTGAAATATATTTAAAAGCTAAAGATAATGTAAGGATTATTTATAAAAAAAATTAAAGATATTAAATAATATTTTTAAAAGTTATGATAAATTTAAATACTCATGTTAACTACAGATAAATTAAAAAAGATAAATTACTTTAAAATTAGTTTTAAATTGAGATGAAGTGATGTACGGGAGAAACTTGATATATAGAAGAAACTTTATTGAAGCTATTTTGGTATTTATATATTTTGGATTATAGGGTCCAGTGGTCTCTCTTGGGGACTTGGTATGTCAGTTCATCTAGGTGAGGTATTCATGATGGATTGGATTTCGATGTATGACAACCCAACCTATCGAGGCCCAATGGGTAAGATATCCCAAGAAGGCTCTGCAAAGCCTCTTATGTCGACCTATCGCTTAGTCCAGGGCTTTACATTACCAAAAAGAATAAGAAAATAAAGTTACACCTTCACTATCAGCTATAGTTTTTGGTGTAGCAGTAAGTGCTTAATCCTAAAAACAAGTTGGAAATGAAAAGTTGAAAATGAATTTTTAATGAATGCAAATAATGATTTGGTAAAACAAAATGAAAAAGTCAAAAATGAATTTTGAAACCTCTCAAAGTAGAAATGAATTTTTAGAAAATGAAAATTTTGATTTGAAAAAGAAATTTGATGAATTGATGAACAAAAAATAAAAGTTTTTAAAGAGTTCATTAAGTACTAAAATGATTAAATGTAATTTTTGTCATTTTCATGGTCATACTATATATACTTGTTTTATTAAAAGAACAGTCCCATTTAGAATTAGACAACTATGGGTTATAAAGAAACAAGAGACTTGGTGACTAACTCTCAAGGAGCTAAAGTAATTTGGGTGTCAAAAATCAAATGAGATTATCTCTTGTAGGTGTGCTGAGCAAGGAGCTATAATGTGAGATTGAAGATTGAATACTCTAGACACACAAGGGAGATAGGTAACCTCTAAACTTTTATTTTAAGTGATTAAAAAATTGGTTGCCTATTCTTGTTGAACATTGAGTGCTTAATGGATATTGGTATATGCTTTGTTAATACATCTTGAATATACCAATTTTATTTGGTATATGTGAGCTTGAATTGAGTATGCATTTATTTTTTCTCTTGAATGTATGATTTTAATATATTCTTCATGCTTGTTAATATTGTGTTTAAAATTTATTTACTTGAGATATATTTTTAAGAGAATTCATGAATGCTCTAATGAATTTATGAGATTACATATGAATGCTCTTGATATTGAGATTGCATGAATGATTTTGATATTTTGTTATTATTTGTGAAATTGACATTCTTGAGAACTTGTGCTTATGCATGATTGTATATATGAATATTGGATATCAATGATATCATGCATCTTTGTTAAATTGTTATTGGTGCTTCATGTGATTAATTGTATGCTAAATTATTTTTATATTTATGTATAAACTTAGGGGGAGCACTCAAAACTTAATAATTTTGAGACTTTATGTTTTGTATTGAAAATAATTTTTGCTAGAGTCAAGCCTTAAAATATGAAATTTTATTTTAGCAAGTTTTTAATTGTAAAATGAATTTGAATATCTTGAATTCAATAATTTAAACTTGCTCAAACAAAGAAAACTTGAAAACTTGCATTGGTTTTAATTTTTCATAGATTTACATACAAGTTTCCAAGGATTTTGAAACTCAAAAGGTCAAATTTTGTTTTTGAACAATTATGGGCATAAAAACCATTTGGACTTTTTTAAAGTGTGATATAAAACTTTTCAAAATGGTTTGAAGAGCTTAAATATGAATTTAAACATATTTTCTCATCTTGATATCCTTTTTCAATGAAATATGGGATTAAGAGTTGACTTTTTGATTTTCTTGTTTTTAATACCAAATGACCACTTGAGCAACTTTGTTTTATCATTGAATGGTTCAAGATGGTTAAAAATGAGCTTGACTAGTTATGAGATTTATTAAGGTCTTTTTTAAATAAAAGTGAGCTTCAAAACATCAAAAATAAAAATCTTGAAAATATTAAGCTTTGAATGATTTATCCTATTATATTTTGCATAAATATATTTGTTTGAATGATTTTGACATGATGAAAATGTTTTTGTGATTTATATATATATTGATTTATGATTGTTGAACATGCCTATATGATAATGATGTTTAAAATTTTTCAATTTGTTTATAATGTTTGGATCTTATAAATTCTTTAAACTTGATTATGTTATAAATAATTATTTTAACTATTAATTTGTGATTTTAGAAATTGATGATCATTTTGTGCTTAAATCATAAATATTGATGTTTGATTGTTCATATATTGATTTCTTATGAAATAATCTTGAAATATGCTTTAATTCTTTATCCTTATTAATTCAAGATTTATTTCTTCTTTTGTGTTGATGAATTGATGAATTGATGAACTTTATGTACTTAAAAAATATATATTGATTCTTTGTTCATATATGTTTTTGGTCAAGATATGTGCTCATATAATGATTGATTCAACTTGACCTTAATACTTATGATTTGAAAGTGCTTAAATTGTTTATTTCTTAATTTGTGAAATACTTTTGTGATATGCTTGCTCTTGTGCTTAAATGTTTTATCTCTTGATTTGTATTTTTAAATTGATGAACTACTTATTTTTTAAAATGATATATGTTGTTGGTTCATCTATTATTCTTGTCAAATGTATGCTTATATGAATATGATTGAGCTTTACTTAACATGCTTGCAATATGACTTAAGTGAGTGATTTTCTTATGATGCTTATTTTTAGCTTAAGTCATTGTTGATTATGGCCTATAGCATGTGTTGATATATTTATGCTTTTGTGTTAAAATTTTCTTGAATATGTTTTTAATGATAAATATGTCTTCCTTGAGATTTTAGTTTTCATATAACCTAAAATTTATTTTGACATATTCTTTTATGATTTCTTGAATATACATGAATATTGAATATGTTTATTTTATGTTCATGAATGATCTAAAAGATTTAATTTTTGCACATTACATGAGAACTTTTGCTTTAGTGTCATTCTTGTGCTATTTGATATTTAAATTGATATATGACCTCTAGCTTAAGAATATATTTCCCTTGCAATTGGCAACTTGTGCTTAGTGAATAAATTTTTTTTTGCCTATAATGACTTAGGATATGGAATTGTTTTCTAACAATTGGTATAATTTTTATCAATTGACTTTCTTGATGCTTTTAATGAAAATCTTTTGTCAAGAAATTTTTCTAAGTCTAGGCTAGGAGAGTTTGAAATGAGCATGAATGAACTAATATTTTTTAAATTTCAAGTGGAACAAGCAAAGCAAGTCATCTTCATCAATCAAACTCAAGTACATCAAAGACTAGCTCAAATGATGTGAAATGTAGGATTCAAAATGTCATTCAACTACAATGAGCACAACAACATAGCTTGATAAGGATAGAGGTAATTGTATTGAATCTATGCTATGTGCTTATGATTTATAATGTTTAATGCATGATTTGATAAATGCTTACTTTGATATGTGCAAAAATGAGATATTATGTTTGAATTTGTGAACACTTTACACAAATTAATCACCAAGTCACTTAGTAGATATTGTTCTAATATGTTTGAAAGCTTAGATTGATTAACTTACCTTCATTGATATTCATGCCTAGTTCTTGATTGCTTTGATTAGTAGTTTTTATTGCATGAATATTCGTTTGAATCTTTGAGCATGAATATGAGTTGAATATATTGATTTCTTGATTTTTTAATTACCTTGACTCATGGACTATGAACTTACAATTTTGAAATTTTATATACATGTTCATTGATTAAGTCCATTGATATAGCATGTACGGTATTGTGTCTAAAGATTGGCATTTTTTTTAGGTATACTGCTATGTGTGGTTTGAATGATTTTGATTGAAATATATATTTAGATACTTGCATATGTTTAGATTATGTTTATTGATATGCATTGAAATAATTTGAAATATATTTGAATGATTATACTTTTATTATTTCTTTGCTATAGTTTATGTGTTCATCATATTTGGAAAATGCTTGAACACTCTTTGTCATAACATGATGATAATTCAACCTTATTACTCATTAGGATTCATGCTTTATTAAATTCATATGAGCTTTTAGTTCTTGATTGGATAGAATACCTAATGAAAGATTACTATTATCATTTATGCATGAATTGAATGAATTTTTTATATGCTTGAAGTATGTGTGCTCTATGAAAGTTATTGAATAAAATTATTAACAATTGGTAACAATTTTTAACTTTCATGGACACTTGTTTATGTGCTTATCCTTGATATAGTTTGTACCTTTCATGCAAAATTGTGTGTGCCATAAATTGATTAATCTTTATTTTGAAAAAGATAAGAAATCTTAAAATACAATTTTGCTTGATTTGTTGTATGATAGCAATTGATATGCTTTATGATAACATATCTTTAACAATTGGTATGTATAACAATTGGTATGAACTTGTATGCATGTGCTTGAATTTATGCTTAATTGCTATTGATATTTTAGGTTCTAAGCACATATTATGATAACATAATTTATGAGTAGGTTGCATATTATTTATTATTCTTTTGCTCATAAATTTCATGTGGTTAGGTTGAATGAATGACTTTGTGCTATAACATTTTAATTGGATACATTTATAATTTATGCTTGAATGCATATATGTGAACTTCATTGTGCATATTACACTTGATTATATACATGCATTCAAAATACTCTTGATATTATTGGTATCAAGCATTTTGTCTCATGCCTTGAATTGATCTCCCTTTCTTTTGAAATGACAAAAATGGGGAGAGAAAAAGTTTAGAGATATTTCTTATTGTATGCTTATAACAATTGATATAAGAGCTTAAACATTTGATATAAAGAGCATAGACAAAAAAGAGGAGAAATTTTTCATGAATATATTTGTTGTTTGTGTTTATTTGCTCATTAATATGCTCATGCCTTTTTGTTATAACAAAAAGAGAGAAAACTATCATATGGATAAATTTGCTTGTGCTTGATATGCATGTGTTTGATTGTGCTTATTTTATATATTTTACTAACATATGTTTGTTGAGTTGTGTTAGATTATGATGCATAAATTAAGGAGGAGTTTTGTCATGCATTGTTTAAGGGGGAGTTTTTTAAAATGTTTTACAAAATCTTAAATGTCTTAAAGAAAGTTTTTTTTTATCAAGCAAATTTATCTTTAAGTTTTGTTATATCAAAAAGGGGGAGATTGTTAGCATTGAATTGATTATTATTTTGAAATAACAAAACATTAAGCTAAATAAGCTTGATCAAAATTTTGAAAAAGATTTATTTAGTAAATGTTCTTAGGTTTTATATTTTAGTACTAAATAAATAATATGATTTTCAAAGTTTAAACAAACATTTCTTTATGTTTTCTTGTTTCTAGAATCAAAAGTATCTTTAAACATTTTCTATTTGAGCTTAAATGAAAGTCCAATTGTTATCTTTAAAGTAAATTTATTCATTTTGGACTTGATACAATTTTAATAAAATTGGTTTTAAGAAATAGATTAACTTTAGAAAGTTATTTTACAAGAATAAAGTTTTCTAACATTGAACTTATTTTATTTTTTTGTATTAATTTACAAAGCTTTAATATTTGAATTTTATATGGTTGGAAGCTCTTTAAGTCTACTTTTTAATGGATCAAACAAAATCCAAATCCAAATTTTCTAAAAAAAGATTTTGAATTTTTACTAAACACTTTGCAGTTGTTTAAAAACTGCAAAAGGGATAGATTTGAAAATTCACTATAATTCATACACAATGAATTAAGTGATGAATTGTATATGGATAGAAAGCCCTTTAAGTCTAGTTTCTAAATCTAAAATCAGTTTTTGATTTGGATTTGTATAACTTAAGATATGATCAAATAAGTGAGTAGAGTGCAAAATAAAAGATAACTATCCAGTTTTGACAGGATCAATCCCTTTACGAAAGGATCGATTGATTTTTTACCCAGAATGCATCTTTGTGCTCCAGGTTGAAGAAAGGATCGATCACCTTATGTAGAGGATTGATCATCCCTCTTGACAAGATCGATCTCTTACATAAAGGGATCAATCAGGTGGTGCTTTTTCAAGCCATGAATTGGTTCCAAAACATGAACCAATTGATCCCCTTAAAGAAGGGATCAATTAGGTCTCGGCAAAATCACTCTAACGCTACTTTTTCATGCTTTCAATGGGAATTTTCTTCTTTCAGGCTTTCCCAAAGGCTAGTTCTTCAATTTCTCTATATATTGACCACTTCAACATACTAAGAAGATTGATGAATCAAGAGAGCAAGAGTCAACAAGCTATATTTTCATTTTTTCAAAGAATCAAGAGTTGTTAGAGCTTAAAATCCATATCTTTTGTATTTGTTGTATCCAAGCAATATTCCGTTCTTCATTCATCATATTTCTTTATACTTCATTAGGCAAATACTTAGCCTTTGAGAGGTGTTCTAAGTTTGTATTTTTATTAAGTGATTTTGTAATCCAGAGGTAAGGCATTATCTTAAATTTATGAGATTAAGAGGTTACTACCTAGTCTAGAAAGTATAAAGTATAAGGTTTCTACCTTAAGCCTTAAAAAGAAAAAGATAGGATTGTAATTTCAATTCAATAATAGTGGATTGAAGCCTTAGTGTGGACAATCAATAGAGAGGACGTAGGTACCTTGTGGAGAAAGATCAAACTTTTATAAATCATTGTGTTTGATTTCTCTATCCCTATCTCTTTATTTTTATTATAGTTTATATTTGCTTATAGTTCATCAATGCATTATTATTTGCATCATATTTTGATATTGGTTTTAATTTCCATTCAATTATATTAAAATCATTTGTTGGGAAAGAATTTGAAAAGATCCAATTCACCCTCTCTTGGATCACCATCTCACCTAAAAAGCTAACAATATATATATATATTCTCATTTCCTTTGTGACATTTATTTAAAAGCTAAAGATAATGTAAGAATTATTTATAAAAAATATTAAAGATATTAAATAATATTTTTAAAAGTTGTGATAAATTTAAATACTCATGTTAATTGTAGATAAATTGAAAAAGATAAATTAGTTTTAAATTAAAATAAAGTGATATTTAGGAGAAACTTTTCTGCAGTTGTTCTAATTTTTTTTTCACATTTCTTTTGTGAAATACATTTAAAAGCTAAAAATAATGCAATGATTATTTATAAAAAATATTAAAGATATTAAATAATATTTTTAAAAGTTGTGATAAATTTAAATACTTATGTGAATTTCAAATAAATTGAAAAAATTACTTTAAAATTGATTTTAAATTGAAATGAGATGATGCATATGATAAAGAAATTTCATTAAAATTTAAATTGATTTTTGATTAAATTTTAAAATTTTAGATAATTTAATAATTTTTAAAATATATTTTTTGTAAATAATTTAAAATTAATAAATATCTTATGTGTCTTCATAATAAAAAGTTTAAGAATTATCTTATGTGTTGAAAAAAGAATCGGTTCACATAAGCATTTACGTCAGTAATTGTTATATGATAATTATGTATGTTGTAATATAAATATATATTTATATATATGACTTGTGCTTATCCCATCTTTAGGTGTAACAAAATATATTGTCTAATTAACAAATTATTAACCTACCTAAATAAACGAAAAGTTTACACCTCCTAAAGAACCTTACAACACACATAACGAACCTTAACAAAGACTTCAAGAAAATGAACAACCGATAATTTGTAAATCTGACAAGAATAGAGGGACCTGATTAAATCCATCCCAAACAAAATTCCATTATAATCTGACAATAAAGTTCATTATTTTAATCTGAGCTCAAATTAATATGAAATTTAAAATACCAAATTACTCTTACTGACCCTAAGGTAATTGACTCAATATTTTAGTAAAACCTTAGTTAAAGTAACTTGAGGCTTGAAAATGGTTGAAGGTTTTGGTGATCTAAACTCCATTTAACTAACTAGATTTTATCTGAAACACAAAATTATCCGAATTGAGTTCAAACCTTAAACAACAAATCCCAAAATGATTCGGGCATGCCTACATACCAATTGTTCATAACTAAAATTAAAAATTTAACATGTATTTTTCATGTTTAATAAACACAAAGATGAAAAATAAATGCTGAAAATTAATCAAACAAATATGTAAATATAAGATAAAAATATAAAAATTTGTTAAAAATGATAATTCTGTTATAAAAAATAAATACATATACTACTAATACATGCCATGAAGCAATTAATCACTATAATACATGGTTCATTTGGATGGATAAGATTAGCTTCTCTCTTATCAAGAAAAGATATGCTATTAGATTCTATACACTGTTATCACCTCATTTACTCTTTGATTGCGAACTCAAGGTCGTCCAACCTTTACCATCTTTTCAAAATTTTATATCTTTTAAATATCTTAAATTCAAAATTTCAAAATTAATATGATTTATGAAAAATTTTAAAAATGAAAATTCAAATTTAACACTCCTTGTATAGAGTTCAAAATATAATGAAATTTCACATTTATTTTGACAAAAAGAGGTAAAGAAATTCATCATTATCATCATATTCCTCATAAGACTAGCAGAATGCTATTATAACTTAATTTAAATTTTTTGTGTTTACTATTACATTTGTGGGACAAAGAGTTGAAGGGGTTATTATGATCATAGTAGATGGATAGAGTTCATCCAAGTTAATGATTTGCTCTATAGAAAGAATGCGAGTTGAAAGTCAAGATTTTAGTGGGAGGTAGTCATCACTTACCCATAAATATTTTTTTTTTCCTTTTATTATAAAATTTGAATATATGATATTCAATTGGAGTCTCAAGTTTCAATTACTGAGGTGTTATTTTGGGCAAATTCAAAATAAAGATTGAATGGTCCATGGTAATGACCTTTAAATAGAAGCAATGACACTAAAGAAAAAATTTTGAGTTAATTAGACATATGATATTTAAATTATAATAAAACTATTAATTTGATATTTAAATTTTAAAAAATTTTCAATTAAATATCAAACCTACTTTATACAATTTGCGCATTAGACTAAAAATGATAATCAACAATTGTGGCAAAAAGTAGTAAATAAAAATGCATTGCATAGTAAGAAATACCAATGTATTTTTATTTTTTTTAATTTTTTGAAAATAAAATAATAAAAAAGTTTAAAAAAATAGCATGGAAGAATGAAAAAAAAGAAAGAAAAGGAGGAGAGCAAAGGGAGAGAAGAAGATCAATTGATGCCTATCAACCTGATGAGGCTTTTCCTTTTTCTTCCTGTGTCCCTTTCCCTTAGCTTTTACTCTTTTCCCTTTTTGCTTTTCCTTCTCTCTCCCAAACTTCTCTCTTTTCGTTTTTTTTATTTATTTTTTCAATTTTTAATTTTTTGGAATTTTTTCTTTATTATTTTAAACTTTATGTTTTTAAATTTGAAAAGAATAGAAAATATAGATTTTTCTATTTTTCTATTTACCAATTTTTTATTTTTAAATTTTGAAAATAAAAATTTTTGAAAAAATAGATTTTTTTTATATTTTTTTCCAAAAAGTTTTACTTCTAATTTCAAAAATAAATATTAAAATTTTTTTAAAAAAAATAAAATAGAGTGGCATTTATAATTTCTTTGGTACAAAAGAAACAATTAAAACCGCTTAACAACTACAAGCTCAAAACCTTTCTACTCAAATCGAATCATCTTGTATAAATTTAATTAAACCATTCATGGTGGAGGAATTTCATTTCATTCAAGGTTTCCAAAAATAAAATTATTTGTTTGGATAAAAATAAGAGAGAATTTCAAAATTTAAAAAAATTCTAAAGGAAATTTGACTACCTCAAATTTCCTCTTGAAATGTCTTTAATTTTTTTAATCTAATGGTTAAGAATATTTAAAAAGACATGTAAGGTAGGAGTTCGAAGCTCATCATCCTAATCCTTTATCCTCTATTCAATGAATAAAAAAACTCTTATTGAAATTCCACCTAAGAAATGGTTTTTTAAAATTCTTTCAAATCTTCCATCTCTTTCCTGCACACACTTACCATATAATACAAAACTAAAAAAATAAAATATTAATTTAATTAATTCTAATATTTTTATTTTTCTTATTTTTAATATGTATATATTTTTATACCAATACCCATAATAAATATTTATATATATGTATTTTATTCTTGTTTTCTTATTTAATATCATCAAATTCTAATAGACTAAATTTTCTTTCAAAAAATATTTACCTAAACAAAACAATTACAAATGCTAGTGTTAGCTTTTTAGGTGAGATGGTAATCCAAAAGGGGAGGTGAATTGGATTTCTCCAAGTTCTTCCCAAACAATAATTTCAAAGTAATTGAATGAAAATTAAAATAATAAGCACTTTTGATGAAAATATAATGTAAAACAATAACAATTAATTAACCTAAAATCAAATACAAGCAACAATAAATTATAAAGAGATAGGGATAGAGAAATCAAATACAATGATTTATAGAAGTTCGGTCTTTCTTCACAAGACACCTACGTCTTATCTTTTAGTCATCCACACTAAGGCTTTAATCCATTAATTAAAGTAAAACTCTTACAATATACAAACCTATCTTGTACTAAATCTCTATATTTTTCTCAAGGCTTAGATAACAACCTCTACTCTTACAATATCAAGAGGATACCTCACTTCTTACTTACAAGATAACCCAAATAATTTTTACAAACTAAAATACCTCTCAAGGTTGAGTGTTTGCCTAATGAAGTACAAAAAAAATGATGAATGAAATACAACAATATTTTGGATACAAGAAATACAAAAGATATTAAATTTAAGCTCTAAAACTCTTGATTTCTTTAAAAGAATGAAAGTATGACTTGTTTGATCTTTCTATCTTGATTCATCAACCTTCTTGGTGTGTTGAAATGGCCAATATATAGAGAAAATGAAGAGCTAGCCATTGGAAATGCTTGGGAGAAGAAAATAGCCATTGAATGCTTGAGAAACTAGCTGTTTGACACATTTTGGGCATGACCCGATCAATCTTTTCCTTGAGAGGATAGAATGGTTCATGTTTTAAGCCAATTTTACCTTTGAAAATGCCTAATAAATAGATCCATTTATCTAGGGGATCGATTGGTTCAAGAGAGTGATTAATCCCTTACATAAGGTGATCGATCCCTTTTTCATACACGAGCACAAACCTATATTTTATAAGAAAAATCAATCGATCCCTTTCTTGAGAGGATCAATCTTGTCCAAGTTGGGTGGTTGTCTCCCGTTTTGCACTCTACTCACTAATTTGATAATATCTTGAGTTATAAAAGTACAAATCACAAACCGTTTGAAGATTTAGAAACTAGACTTAAAGGCTTTCTATCCATATAAAGTCATCACCTAATTCATTATGTATGAATTATAGTAAATTTTTAAATCTACCTATCATGTAGTTTTCAGATAACTATAGAGTGTCTAGTAAAAATTCAAAATCTTTTCTTAGAAAATTTATATTTAGATTTTGTTTAATCCATTAGAAAGTAGACTCAAAGAGCTTTCCAACCATATAAAATTCAAATATTAAAACTTTGTGAATTAATACAAAAAAATAAAACAAGTTCAATGTTGAAAAAACTTTATTCTTGTAAAACAACTTTCTTAAGTTAATCTATTTCTCAAAACCAATATTATCAAAATTGTATTATGTCCAAAATGAATAAGTTTACTTTAAAAACAACAATTGAACTTTCATTTAAGCTCAAATAAATAATCTTTAAAAGATAGATTTGGTTTGAGAAATATGAAAACAAAGAAAGGTTTGTTTATGATTTGAAAAACATATTATTTATTAATACCAAAATATAACACTTAAGAACGTGTACTAAATAAATTTTTTTCAAAATCTTGATCAAACTTATTTAGTTTAATGTTTTGTCATTTCAAAATAAGGATTAAGTTAAGGCTATTAGCTAGTATTTTGAAATGATATTTTTTTAAAATGGTTATATTTAAATTTTTTAAATGTAAAAATTTTCATCCAAACTCACTATAAAATTCTCAAAATCTACTCAATTCATCAAAAAGTCTACACACTTATTGGCTTTCATATACGTATGAATTACTGAATATTTTTGGAATTGCTTGAAACCTCATTGAGTCACTAATACAAAATTAATTAAAACTAAAATTGATATGGATGCGAGTAAGAGCTTAATCTCACTAAATAGAGGTTTACAAAAGTGTTGCCATCATTATGAGTTTTCCACCATCACCTCCAAGGCTCCAAATAGTGATTTACACAAAAATAAGTACGAGAGAGAGCTACTTTCTACTTGAAACTGAAGCTATGAAACATAATGGGCTAACCTCATATGTATAGAATGAGAGTAAGGACCTCTTTTAATACATTAGTCAAAATTGACCCATCCCATTATGAGTCTAAATACATAATTACATTTGCATCACACTTAACTAAACTTATACTATTCATTCAAGTATGTCACAACATGATACGATTATAGTTACTCATAATTTCACGTTTATTAATTAAGCCTAGATTAATTAACTATAGTCCACAATATGAGATAAATGCAACAATCTCCCATTTAGACAGCATAAGCTAATTTTGAATATTTTGAAAATATAGATACTTTACATTTAAAACCCAAATTTTGACTAACAAAATGATAATCACTAGATTTATCAAATATGAGTAAATACCTAAACCATTATATCATAAAAATAAGCATTTATAAGCCCTAAAATACAATATACTGATAAGGTACCAATATGTGGACTTACATGTCTTCTACAACTGAAAAGTATTTGTACGCCTTAAAATGTACTGTGTTGATAAGATACAAGTTCATAGACTTAAGAATACTTCACTAATAGCAACAAGCATTTATTACCCCTAGAATACACCTTATCGACTGGCTACATGTACATAAACTTATAAACACTTTAGAAGGAGTAGTATGATAGCATGAAATGGAAATGATATAAAAATAAAATCAATATCCATTTCCATTAGGTCATTGCATCTACAGTGAATGATGCATTACTACAAAAGAAGCATATGAAACTAATCCAAAATGTCGTATTCAACTAAATGACATATTCATCAAAACGTACCCAAGCGGAGTATACATATAAGGTAAATAAGAATCCATGATCACAGTTGCAATTGATTTTTATTACATAAAACTCCCACTAACTCAATACATCAAGAGGCTTACAGGCCTCATATAAGTATTATGTCATTAGAACACTTTAGCTGCCAAACATAGTTGCACTGCTAGAAAAAAACTCAATAGCGAAGTAATTTTTTATCATTAAAGACCCTAATTCCATTGCTAATAAATTATTAGTGATGGAGAATTATATGCTAAAAGTCCAACAAAAAATAGCTCGTTGTAAAAAAATTTATATCAACAATAAAGATCCTGTCAATAATAAATGCGATATTAGTGACAAAAATTTCTTTGCTAATTCAGTTTTAGTCGCTAAATATATTTTTATCTATTTATTTTGGAAAAAAAATTACTTATATTCCATTGCTAAAGGGCTTTAACGATGGAAATATCCATCTTTAATGTTGTCTAATTTTTTTTTTTTGTATTTAGGGTCTATCGATATTAGGTTTTAGTGAAGAAAAATTCATTACTAAAAGATGGAAGGAATGTTTTTGGCGATGGAAGTTTGTTGCTAAAAAACTAGGAAAAAAAGGTGTGGAGATTTTAGCGATAAAATTTTATCGTTAAATGTGATAGATTTTGTAATAATTTAAGGATCATCACCATTGATTAAGGATTGATCATGTCCCTAAAAGATTTATTCTTCCTTAAAAAAGATCTATGCTTTTCACTTTTAATTTAATTTATTAATTACAAATCATATAAAAAGACTACATATAAATCTTAATACAACTAGATAATACTAGAATTCAACATTCAACTTAGTTTTATATATAAACATTCATAAGCATTCATGAAAATCCATATCCATCCAACAACATTCATAAATATCCACAAATGTCCATATATATAAAAGAAAAGAGATCCAGCATCTATCATAAAATAAAGAAAGAAAAAGTTCATTATCTCATTAAGCACTTCCTCCCATTTCTTACTATCCACTGCCAATGTGTCAAAAAGATCTAGATGCAAAAAACAAATCACCTTTAAACATTTGATTAAGCCTAAACAAAACCATCTTAATTTTATCTTGTAATTACCTAATTTCCTTCATTTGGTCTTGTATATCTAGCATCTTCCCTTTTAGATCTTTAACTTTGGTAGATCAACTAATATTGGGAATAAAGTCTGTAAGACCACAAGCTGAGTAAGATGAGTTACCACATAAAAAAGAAGGTGTGCTAAATATATTTGCTACATGTGCTAAGTCCCAAACCAATACACATAGGTGCGAGTGGGTTGCAATTCTCCAATAACTTGACACCAAGCCTATGGACCAAACTTAAGATGAGTAGAAGTGTCATCATTATACTTTTGATACATGCAAAAAGCATAGTTTTCCTACAAGTGAATGATTCATATTACTTAAAATGAAGCATAGTAAAAAAAAAAGCTATCATAATAATGAAAATATTATGGAGAAGCAAACATAAAGTAATTTTGATGTACACTAACAGTTGTAGACTTGTTCATAAAGTAACCTTGATCATCATATTCATCTTCATTTTTTTCTTCTACATGTTCTTCTTCATCATGTTCTTGAAAATTAACTTTTTAATAATCACCATTAACAAGAACTTTAGGATTGTTAAGTTTCTCTGAATGAGTAACTATTCTTGTATTAAGCATTCCTCTTTCTTGGTAAACCCCTTCGTTAAGGTTAATTAAATCTCGATCATAGGTATTATAGTTAAGTCTAGTCTTATCCTTTTTTTAAACATAGCTTACCAATCTCGACGAGCTCTCTTTCTAGATGGATAAAAAGTATAGTACACTTGTTGAATTTACAGAGCTAATACAAATGGTTCATTATTAGTAAGTATTGAGTTGTATTTAACTTTAATAAGACATAATAGGATCAAGATGAATATCTTTTCTCGTATCAAACTAATGACGTTTAAAAAGTATAAGCCTACTTCCAACCACAAAATGTTTCATTTCGATGGTATCTACCAAGATACCATAAAGTTATGTTTGATATCATTGCAACAACTTCTTTTCACGTATACACCATTGTTTGTTATTTTGGGTTTGCCTATAATCTAATATATGAAACTTGTAACCATTGACAAAGCATCCTTGGTAATGCATTGCCATACATTTTAGGCTATAAGAGGACTCAATGATATGAGGATCAATTTCATTAGCATGTTCTTAAATCTACAAAAATGAGATAGCTTAAATTGTAATTGTTGTATATAAAAGTATTTTCATAATTAGTAGTTTAATTTAAACCCTAAATTTATAATTTATTTAAACCATTTCTTAAATCTTTCTTTACATACTTTCTCCAATTCTTCATCGTCATTAGTGGTGTATCTTTTTTCACAATTTCATAAAATATCATATCATTATAGTATATGGCTTAGATCAATAATAATGTGTAATACTAATTATTATCGTCATGATAATATATATTGTTAGCTTTGAATTGATCTAAGGTTTTTGATATAACAAAACATTAGGTTAAATTTATCATTTTCAAACTTATTCATTTAGTAACTTTTCCTTGACATCATTTTTTTAATCAATTCTTGAAATATTACTAAATATTATTAGATCTCAATTTTTTTAACAACTTATACTTATAAATGAATATCGTCCATAAAAATATGTTTGAGAGAAATCAACCATTTTTTTTTTTATAAAAAAAGTCAAAATATATAAAATTTGAAAAAGGGATTAATCTTTTCATGAATAGGATCGATCTCTTATTTCTAGAATGCTCTTCCACTATTTTCTAATCATGTTCTAGAATCCATGAATGTCCTACTGCATATAGGGTAAAAGATAAAAAGATAAAGAATATAAGAACAAAGGCTTGGGCTAATAATGTAGTTTCATAACAAAGAAATGTATTATTAGGCTCAAAAGAGGTGACTATAGAAAAATTAAATCAAGGTTAGCTTGAAAGGCATAAATGATCCAAAGATAGCTTATATGATTTTCCTAATCATATGTCTTATAGGATTTTACCTCGAGAGATGATCAAAATAAATTTTAAAATATGATACATAACTTCAAAGACCAATGTAAAAACATTTCATCCTAACATAATCAATCACTGGATAAAAAATGCAATTTAATGATCAAATATTACCTACAAATGAAAACTCATAATAAAAAGGTTACTCATCTAAGGAATCATCTCATATTCTGCACAATGTTCAATTTTTTCCTAAAACTATATTCATTTTCAATCTTTACCTATCATTGTTTTCATGAAAAACTAATTAAAGAAAGCATACTAATAATTCAAGCTAAAACAAGTCAAGCTCAATTTCAAAGTAAAACTCGAGGAAATTTTGAGAAAACAGAATGTAAAACCAAAACTTCAACCTAATGTAAGTAAAACAAAATTGCAATATTGAATATAAATGGATCTCATCCTAATGCAAGGTATTTAAGTGTAGTTGAGCTTAAAAACATTAAGTCAAACTAAACCTAAATGCATCAAATTAAAATTGCATGAATTAAATGCAAGCAAATGTAAAAATGCTTAAATTGAAACCTAAATCCACATAAGAAATTTAGATTTTTAGAACATAAAAACCTAGATCTACTACTCTAGAAAGCAATTAAACATAAACTAGGCTAAAGGAACTTAGATCAACATATAAACTTTAATTACAAGAAAAGAAATTAGCTAAAACAATGAAAGAACAAGCTCAATAAACTTCAAACAAAATTACGTGTTGAAACAAAACATAGAGCAATAAAAAAAGAAATTAACCAAACATCCATTAAAATCAACAATTAAACTGCAAGCAATTGAAAACTAATAATTAATCAAGTAAATGAACGAGTGCAAATCAATGAAAGAGTGAACTGATCACCTAGCAAGGAGAGAAACTACCATAAGTGTTATCACCACATGTTGCCTCTTTTGCTACTAGATTTTTGGTCAAATCTTCCAAGATTTTTAAAAAAAAAATGAAGATTTAATTTGAAAATAAAAATTACTAAATTAAAGTGATATGAATTAAGAGTGTGTAGAAAAAATTTTGGATTAAAACTAGTAAGATATCATAAAGAAAAGCTGTGAAAACTGAAAATAGTGCAAAGAAAAATTTAGCCAAAGGGCATTGCAAAAGTAAAAAGAATTCAATTGAAATAGCAAGAAATATTAAAGAAACTTAAAGTGTATTGAAAGAAATTGAAATTACATGAAATGTAAGTGTAGGACGAGTAAATTTTGCTAGAAAATTCAATAATTTTCTCTCTGAATGACCTTTTGAATGAACAATGAGGAAATTGCTAAAAAAAAAAATGAATAAGATATGTAAATTGCAAGAATGAAAATTAACTAACTAAAATAACTCTCCTTCCTTAGCCAGCCACTACTCATATTTATAAGCCAAGCGTGATGTGTTCCAACTGATCAAATTATAGGAAAAAGTCAGCTAGAATGCCACATAAACTAGATATTTTTATGTCATCAAAGCTTGTTCATAAGCTTCCTCATATGCTCTCTTCTCATCAATTTTTTTCATTTGATCTGTTAAGCTCTAAAAAATTATAATTATAACCAATAAGGACCCTCCAAAATTCCAACAAAGCATCTATCCATTGGCTTTCCTCTTTGATTCAAATTAGGTGCCACTTTTATCGATGCACTTCATGATTCATCAAATGGCTAACAAGCAATCTTCATGAAATTTTAGACACCAAATTCTATTTCAATTCTTCCTTGAAATTCCTGCCATTGAGAAGCCACCTGCCAATTAAGCCATAAAAAATTTCAAAAGATTATAACTCCAAATTTTGTTTAAAATGATCATTCTTATGCTTTTCTTCGTATTTAGCTTATGCAACTTACTACAAATGTGTCAAACACTTTAATGACCTAAAAAAGGAAAATAAGCAAGAAAAATGCAAGAAATAAAACTTGAATTGAAGTTCAATTAAACTCAAATATGCAAAGGAAGTAATGAAGAAAAATTCAAAAAATCTCCTAAAAGTAGCATTGGACCAAGCATAAGATTAAGTTCGGCCAAATAGTAAAATTTCCACCAAAATGCATCTAATTTGTCTTCAAATCATTATTTTTTCACCTTTTTCATATTTTACCTACACATTGAACATTTACACCAATTAGGAGTATTTTCTCCATAGTTTCTAAATGAATAAGCTATTTATCATAAAATGTCTCAAAAAGCTATGACTATAAAAATATAGAATTATCAATCTTATTATATCTTCCTAATAGCTTTTCATAATTTGTAATGAACTTCAACATGCATCAGATGGAAGTGTTGTTACCACAATTGATAAATATGCTAGACATTGTCAAGAAATCCATTAAAAATCAAAAGCTTGAGGCTCTTTTAATTTTTTCATCTAAAGCCAAGAAGAAATTAGTTAAGAGAAAGAAAAGTAATAAGGTTAATAAGAAAGAGGAATCAAACAAGGCTATCAAGCTTAGTAGTAACAGAAAAAAAAAAAAGGGTGCTTGTCACCACTGTGGTTAGAAAGGTTATTGAAAGAGAAATTGTAATGCTACTTGACATGTTTAAAGGACAAGATGTCTAAAAAGACTTTTACTTTAGGTATGTTTAGCATTGAGATCAATCTATCTCTTTTTAACAATTTTAATGGGTATTAGATACTGAATATGGTTCTCACTTATGTAATGACATACATAGGCTAAAGAATAGTAGGTATTTAAAGAAATGCGAGGTTTTCTTATGGGTTGAAAATGGAGTAAATGTTGTTTTTTATGCCATGAGGATTTATTGTTTACCTTTACCTTCTGGTTTAATTTTAGAACTCAAATATTGTTATTATGTTCCAATCATTACTAGAAACATCATTTCAATTTCTTGTTTAAGTAGGAATGATGGTTTTTCATTTAATATTAAGGGCAATAGTTATTTTTTTATTTAAATTATATCTTTTATGACATGGGAATGTATGATAATGGTTTACATAATGATGTTCTCAACATAAATGTCAAGAAACCTAACTTAGATAAATCGAATCAATCTTACTTATGGCATTGTAGGCTTGGTCATATCAATGAAACAAGATTCACTAAGTTACATAAGCAAGGATACTTTGATCCTTTTGATTATTAATCTTATCAAACTTGTGAATCCTGTTTACGTGGTAAGATGACCAAATCACTTTTTATTGGAAAAAGAAAAAGTGCCCATGTAATTGTTGGACTTATACATTCGGATGTATGTGATCCCATGAATACAAATGTTAGAAGTGGATACTCATATTTCATTACATTTAATGATGATCATTTAAGATATGGTTATGTGTATGTAATAAAACACAAGTCTGAATCTTTTGATAAATTCAAAGAATTAAAAAGAAAGGTTTAAAAGCAAACTGGCAAAAGTATCTTAACACCTGATCAAGTTTGAGAATTTTTGAGTCATGAGTTTCAAGGTTATCTAAAAAAAAATGTGATTCTCTCACAATGGACTCCATTAAGAACACCACAACACAATAACTTTTTTAAAAGAAAAAATAAAACCTTTTAAAACATGGTTTGATCTATGATGAAAAATTTAAATCTTCTTATATCTTTATGAAGTTATGTACTTGAAATAGCCAATTACTTCTTAATAGAGTTTCACCTAAATCCATTTACAATACACCTAATGAGATATGGAAAGATAAAAGACCTAACTTATCACATTTAAAGATTTGGAGTTGTAATACTTATGTGAAAAGGCACAAATCAACAAACTTAGAGCTAGATTGGTCTAATGTAAATTTGTGGGATATCCAAAATAAACAAGAGGATATTGTTTTCGTAACTTTAAGGAACAAAGGTGTTTGTCTCTAGACATGTTATTTTCTTAGAAAAGGAGTTTATACTTGAAAAAAATAGTGGGAGTAAAGTAAAACTTGAAGAAGTTCAAGAAACATAAATTGACAAAAGCATGGAACTTGAGCTAATGGCTAAAGTATTAGATATGTATCCAAAAGCTAAAAATATATAAAAACTCTATAAATGAAGTAGGACTTGACAAGCTCCTAAAAGATATAGATTTCTTATAGATAAGAATGAGTTGATCATAGATGATGATCCTACTACCTATCAAGAAGCAATGTTAGACATTTAAAAAATGACATAAGATCATGAAATCTGAAATGGAATCCATGTATGCAAACCAAATTTAGACTTTGGTAGAACCGCTTGAAAGCATAAAACCCATAAGGTATAAGTGGGTTTTTAAGAAAAAAAAAAAACATGAAAGGCAATGTACAAACATACAAAGCCAAGCTAGTTGCAAAAAGGATATAATATAAAATAAAGAGTTGATTTTGATGAAACCTTTTCAAATCGATATGGAAGGTAATCTACAAACATACAAAGCTAGGCTTGTTACAAAGGGATAAACAAAAAACAAAGAGTTGATTTTGATGAAATATTTTCACCTGTAGCCATGATAAAATCCATTAAGATTTTGTTTACAATAGCTGTATACCATGACTATGAGATATGGCAAATGAATGTCAAAATTGCATTCTTTAGTAGGAATTTTTAAAAAGAGGTGTAATGACACAACTCAAAAGTTTTGAATCCAAACAGAATGCAAATAAGGTGTACAAGCTTCAAAGGTCCATATATAGATTTAAGCAAGCATCAAAAAGTTGGAACATACATTTTGATGAAGTAATTAAAAAATTTAGATTCATACAAAACATAGATAAGTTTCTTTTCTAAGGTGGAATCGAACTCCAAATTGAGGGTTATTATGATGCAAAATTTTAATTTGACAAAGATGATAACAAATCTAAAAGTGGTTACATTTTTATTTTGAAAAGTGGAACAGTTAGTTAAAAAAGTTTTAAACAGAGCATAATTGTTGATTTTATCATTGAAATCAAATGCATCTTTGTATTCGAGGCTACAAAAAAAGCTATTTGAATCAAGTAGTTCATAATTGAACTAAGTGTTATTCCTAACATTTGTTAGTCTAATAACCATCTATCATAACAATAATGGAGTAATAGCTAAATTCAAGGAATCAAAGTCTTATCAAAGATCCAAACATGTATTGAGGCAATATCAGTTCATTAAAGATTTTATTTCTAAAACTAATGTTAAAATTGAACGAGGACCCACTGAGGATAATATTGTTGATCCTTTTACTAAGGCACTATCCTAATAGAAATATGATAAACATATAGTCAAATATAGTATTAGATATATAAGTGATAGGCCTTAGTGCAAGTCAAAGATTGTTGGTATACGCCCTACAAACCAAATAGATTTTAGTGAAAAACATTGTCATATTTTAATATTTGATATCTTATAAAGGTTTTGATTATTTTATCATTAATATTTTATATGTATATATACATAATTGTTATTAATGCTTACATGATAAAATCTTTAGAATATAAACAAAGCTTTGTAGTGGAATTATAATGAGATTGTAATTATGATATCTTTATTGCAAAAAAGTTGTATTCCTAAATATTCTTAGTCAATGTTTTTATCAATAAGCGATTGACAAAAGCTGTTGAGACTAGCACATATTAATGCTCTTACTCATAAAACAAGCAATTGATCTCATAGGTTGAAATTTGGTTAAACTTGAGCTAATGATGACTGTAAAATTTATAGCTTTTCTTAGGTCATTTTAGCCTTAAAAGTTTGAAAATGGTCATGAAATTTGTGCCTTAATGTGTTAAAATCTTGATTTTTAGGTTTGCATGAAGAATGAGTTGACTTGGATGTAAACAAGCACAATCCATGCAAACCATACAAAGTGACAAAAAGAAGTCATGCATGAACCATGCACTCCATTCAAAATTGGTGGATGATATTCAACCACGCAAGAAGTTCATACACAAGTCCAATTCGCCCAGGCACATAAGGCAAGGTTAAACCCATTCAAAGTTGGCAACATACAGCCCATGATGTAGTTAAACCAAAAAGCCTAACAATACAAGAAATACCTATAATTTTCATAGTCATCATAGGTCCACCAACTTTTGCTTTGTATAGCAAGTGAATTAGTAAATGCTCCATAAAATCAAACAAACTAAGAAGAAAGATCTTTTCCAATTTGCAAATTATTTCAACAATGTTCTTTTGCAATAATTCCATTCGATTTACATGTAATTCAGTTAAGCATATATTTTAAAGAAATGAGATAGCTCGATTATTACATCCTAAATTGAGTTCGACAATAAGTTGTTTGTATATGCCTTAAGACTAATCGGATTGGTTATGGGATAAATGTCATATTATGGATTTCTATCGCTATCAAAGGCATTTTTTATCTATGAGATTGTATGCTCATGATTGATATTACTTTTTATTGATAGTCTTTGGAATACATATATTTTACAAGATAATTATAATGAAATTGTAATTATTGGATCATCATTACATCAAAGCATTATTCCTAAACTATTCCTAGTCGATATTTTGTTAAGAAAAAACATTGATAAAAGCTATTGAGATCGACACATAGTTATGCTTTTCCTTATGAAGCAAGTAAACAATCTCATAAAATGAAATTTGGATAAACTTAAGCTAACATGTGGGTGTTTATTATAACAAGTTTATTGAACATGACTTGATATGAGAATGCTATATGGTAATTCATATAGTGTCTATAACTACATTCTTATGTGATGGTTGTATAAGTGATTTTCTAACTTAAGATTAATTATAATATAATATGATAAGTATTATACTTTGACTTTACTTATGATTATAATAATAAATGCTCCAATCGAGTATTATTAGGTATAACATGAAACACATAAAGATGCATGAAATAATCAAGATGAGATTCATCACCTTGTGCGATCAAATCAATATATCACTTAATCTTCATTGAATTAACTCAAGAAATCTTTGGCTCAAGTGGAATAAAGATTTAGAATAGTTTTAAAGCTTATTCGAGAATTAATGTCAAAAAAATGGTTGAACAAGACTGAGTAGACACTAATCCATACTCAATATTAAATTGAGATATTATATGATAAAAAGATATTAATTATACTACAAGATCATACATAGATAGGTAGTCAAACCACATTGACAATCATTAGTAATTACGGGTCATGAAAATCTTGCTAGAATTGATCATGATCTATAAATATAAGATTGGTTAATTTGAGAATTAATGATGAAGTCAAAATAGTTTTCATTCATTTAATCCAAACCGAGGATTACAATGTGTATATTTATTGCCAACATATTAAGGAACCTAATGATTCACATACAATAAGACATGTTATGAAAGATTAAACTTGAAATAAATTAAGTTGGACTTAATTTATTAGGTTAAAATCCAATATAGAGAAACATATAAAAGTCCAATATTAAATAGGACACGGTATGGCTAGCCAAGTAAGTAATCCTATTGAGAAAAAAACTTGGTTAAGGGATTATTCTATTGAGAATAAAATTAAGCATAAAGAAACCCTAATACCCTAGGGTTTTCACTTACACCTTATCTCTATATAAAGAACTTAAGCCCCCATTTCTTGTAGAATTCTAAAAGAATAGACATTTCATATGTTGAGAACAATTTAGAGAAAACACAAAGAGGATGATTGGGTCTAATTGCAAATGCACAAGAAGTACAAGTTTAAAAGTGATCTTTCAATTAGAATGTCGATCCCACAGAGATTAGATAAAGAATTTCCTAAGCTAAGTATCAATTATCACCCCACTTTTGCTAAAGTTGGCTTAACAAGATATGTAAATATTCTAACTATCTATCAAGATGGAATTAAGTAAAACATAAAACAAGTAATCCTAAGCGAATAAACAAATGAACAAAAATATTAGTTGAATGAATGCTAAAATATGTAAAATGTAATAGCAATATCAAAATAAAACAAGTATGAAAGAAAAATAAAGTGATGAAAATGTAGTCTACAATTAAACATGTAAACTATATAAAACCGAAATTGCAAGGCTAATTTAGCTAAACCATACTTACAATACTAAAATGAACTTTAAATGGCAAGTATGGTAAATGATCTAAAACTTAGAAATGCAAAATCACCTAGAAAACTAGCTTAAAAATAGATTTGGTATGCAAATGAAAAGCAAAAATATTTAAAAGATTAAAGGAAAGGTTGAACTACAACTAACTTGCAAACTTGAACCTATGAATGTATGTTACTATTTGACTCCTAAAATGATCATGGATCAAATGAAAACCAATTGAATTTTGAAAAAACTAACAAAGAACATCATGAAGAACTAAATTGAAACATAAAAGTGAAGAAAATCGCACAAAAGAATGGAAGCAAAAGTTGAAATTGCAAACAAATGAAATTAAGAAATGTACTTTGAACTCACAGGTTAAAGATCTAAAATGAACAAATTGAAATGAACTTGAATTGAAATTTAAAAGAATGATTTAAGGACTAAATGAACATTAAAATTGTAATAGAAAACTAAAAAACACACACACAAACAAGCAAGAAAAGCTAAACCAAATGTAAATGTGTAACTATAACTCACTGAGTTAGCAAAAGAAAAAAATAGATCTAGAGCTCTATAATAAAAATGAACTTAAGCTGAGCTAAGGAATGATCATTCGACAAGTTTACTTCAAAATCAAATAAAAAAATGGTAGTACAATGAAGCAAATCTATCTCAATGAACTAGCATATTAAGATCTATGCAAAATAGAGGAAAACAAAACAACTTTAGCAAACACTAGTAGAATTACAACTTATACCAATAAAATTTTATCGATAAAATTTTTTCTTCTATAATCACAAATACTAATAGAATGTAAAAAAAATAATATTTACTGATGGATTTAATTCCATCGATAATCTATAGGTGAAAGTTTAGCACCAATCGTTGTGAATTTTACTGATAGAATTTTTCATCAATAATTCCATCAGTAAAAAAATACCGATGGATTTTTTTATTGGTAATTATCTATAGATTTCATTTATTACTAATGGTATAGCATTATTGACTTTGCTACCACTGATGAAAAATTTCTGTCACAAAAATTGTTGCTATTGCTATTACCCACAGAATGTGGACTTTTACTGACAAAAAATTTTATCAGTAAAAGTCTTTTTTCTAGTAGGGAAAAATCATCCAAATAACCTTCAAAATCATGAAATAAATTGTAAAAAAAATGCAAATAAGTAAGATAACAAGAAATCTAGGAGATTAAAGGTTGAAAGAAGCAAACAATTCGCTAAGAGGAGAGAAGAATTGTGGTCAAGCTTGGATCATATGAACTGGATTGCACTTCTTTTAGTTTTCACCAAAATTTGCAACAATTAACTGTATTGATTATGAATGAATTTAATGCTAATTTTCTACTATGTTAAAGCCTAATGAACTATGAAACTATAAAAAAAATTGAAGCAAAAAAAAGTACAAGAATCATTGAGTTTCGAAAGAAATATTACAACTAAGTTAACTATATATATTCAAAAAAATAATTGAGATTAGTGAAATATCGTAAGAATTTGAACTAGAAATCAATAAAATTTGCAAAATTCATTGCCAAAATCATAAAGAACATTGAAAAATACTTCAAAAAATGTAAAATTGCATTCAATTTCAATAAAAAAACATTGAAATCAAGGGTTGTTTGGCAAGTGAGAAACTAAAAATGCAATAAAGGAAAATACAGAAACTAAAGAATGAAAAATTAAAATCCTAATCTATAGTCTTCTAAAATGGCTAACTTTATTTTATTTATAGGTAGGTGAGTGGTGAATTAAGCCCTAAAAAATCTGTCCAAAGTATGAAGAAATGAGAGGTCTTCTAGAAACCTCTTTGTTCCTTCATTTATCCTTTATGCATGGCTAGTTTTGACTTCTCTATTCTTCCTTGGTTGTAAGCTTCCTCTTATGCATTTTTCCACTCCAAAGAGTTCCAATTATAGCCAATGAGAGCTTTCTAAAATGTCATGTCAGTAGCTCTATTTGGCCCTCTTTAAATCACTAAAGAATGGCACCAACTTCACATGCGCATAAAGCTTCATTCATGCTACAAGCTTTACTTCTTTAGGAACCTATTTTTGCTTCATTCTTATTTATTTGGCTGTCAAGAATTTAAGTTATTTAATAAACAAATTTACCATTAAAATCATTAAAAAAATTCTAGAAATAAGCACAAAAAACTATAGAATTAAGAATAAAGAAAACTCCTTCAAGAAGTAATATAACTTAATGACGCTAATTTAGGTTATTTTCATAATTTGCACTAAAAATCCTCCAAAATGTATCCATATTGACCAAAATTCTTCATTTTCTCTATTTTTACCTACACATGAGAAAAAAATACATATAAAAGTATTTTTGGTACAATTTGCAAAGAACAAGCCAAACTATAAGCAAAATTGACCAAAAAATAAGCATGAAAATACTAAAATTTTAATGCAATTAGAAGGCAATTGACAAATATCAGTAGCTAGATATTTTTATTTTAAGTTCTTCCGATCCCTTAGAGATGATTCTTTCACCTTGTTCGTATGCATTACTGTTAGAGGTTGGACACTTTTATGGTTGCTAGTTTGCAACAATTGAGCTTGTGGTTCTTAAAGTGTTTTTGACACCATTACAAGCAAAATAAAAAAAAATTACCTTTATCGATAGCTTATGTATATTTGTGTGATCTTATTAATGCCATCAAAGGCTTAGGGGATTGAAATATTTTCAATTCTACTACTTTATACTTTGTTCTTTGATGTTCAATTCCTAACAGTGGTGTTAAAGCCTTGTTAATTAAGATTACACAAACTAGAACTTGTTTGCTTGTTCTTGATATAAAAAATTATTTTGATTACAATATTATGATAAGAAGGCTAAAAAAAAGAGTTTTATTTTTTTTTATTTTGCTTTGCTTTGATTCCTTTAGAATATCAAAATATAATGTTTTAAGATGATGGTATTAAATTGCATGATTTATAGACATGGTTTACTCACTAAGATTGAATTTACTTCATGATCAATAAATTGTTTTGGGCTTTGGCAGCCTATTGTGTGTATGGAAAAAATTTTGGTTCTCTCTCTAATTATTTTTTATTGATATGAAATTTTAACTCATGATTCTAGAAATAATAAAAGAAGAAGATAAACAAAAGAAGAATTTATAATAAAGAAAAATTTAGAAAAGGAAAAAAAAATAAAAACTTAGAGAGAGAAATTTTATTTTTCATTTACATAAGTGAATAGATAAGCAATACACCTTTACTTTTTTTTGTGCTCATTCCCCTTTGATGGTTACTTTACTAAAATCTCAAAAATGCCAACATCTATTTCTTTATACTCTTATGCTAAAATCAATAGCTATTAAAAAATGCCTTTATATAAATAGACTTGACATGAAAAACCAAGCAAGGTCCAAATATAAAACAAAAATAAAGAAATTGAACTAATATATAAGCCCAAATTATTGTTTAAAGAAATAGACATGTATCACTACCTCTTTCATAAAAAAGATCCTTGTCCTCAAGGATCAAATGCAAAAACTTGTTCTTCAATTCCAATAGAACCTTTCCTATACTACCTTATAATACCACCATTTGGTTAGTGTTATCAGCAAACTTGTCAGTAATAATGACATTAGTGGAGGAAGAGAATGAGGGAAAGTATTAGTCGGTTTAAATCGACAAAATTGAACTAAATCACTCATTCTAACTAAATTGATTTGCATTTTATGTTTAAAAGATTAAATCAATTTTGCTCTCAGTTTATTCAATTTTAGCGGTTGGTTTTCGATGTTGAAATTTTTAACTCAAATCGACCAAAAAATTGAAATAAAAATAATAAAATATTTAAAATTGATAATTACCCAATTAACTTTTAGCCATCCCCTTTTATCTTTTATAATTTCTTTTTTACCAAATTCCTAAAATCTAAATACCTAATATCTTAAACACATCTCAATGTCACTTGTCATGCTCAGTGTTTCACTCGATCTCCTCTCTGTTTAGTTCTCATAAATGCCATCGATCGATCTAGTCCTTTCACCACAAAGCAACCATAAATACTGCACACCTTCGTTTTTTTTCCAAATCAATACTTTCTTATCTTGGGTCTCAACTTGTCTCCTTCAACTTTCAAAAATCTCACTCTAAAGTAAATGATTTTCACTCTTATCATTATATTTTCTTTTCGAATATGTATATTTTCCTTGTGATTGTGTTTCTTTTCTCATCAAATAATTTTAGAAATCTTGGATTGGGAAATGAAATAATGGGCAAAGGTTTCTTTTTAATTGTATTTTCACTGTTGTATGTTGTTTAGTATTTGTTTTCTTTGAAAGTTATTAAGTTTGAGACTACATTGAATTGTGGTTTTTTTCTTTTAATTTTGTACCTTCAATATTCAAAATTGCTAAAAGTGTTGTTAAAGCAGACAAATTTATGATCTGCCAACTTGGTTTGGTTTGATTTAGTTTGGCTTGTGTTCTTGTCTTTTATGATTTCTAGCAATTTCTAAAGTCAATTAGTTCTGCTTGTGCACATAGGTAATGCTGCCACTATACTTTGTAGCTTACAAGCTGGAACGCCATGAAGAAAACAAACATATCCCAACCATTCAATTACCTTTTGAAATTGAAAAAATCGAAAAAATCGACCAACTTAAGTTGAATAGAGCTATATTGAATCGATTGAAAAAACCATTAAATTAACCAAATCAACCATTTGTTCAGCATTAGATTGAATCAAGCTTAGTTGAATGGAACTATAAGTGAATGTTCATGATATTTGTGTAATTTATGGATAAATTCATGGATATCATGGATTTATATTGAAATGAATAGAATATTGAATTATGATACTATATAGTTGTATTAAGATTTATATAGATGATTTTTATAGGGTTGATAATTAACAATTTTGATTAAAATATAAAAGAATTACTCTTTTGAATGAATGATTGATTTTCATCCAACTCGGATTGATCTTCATTCAATAGGAGTTGATCTTCATTCAATCAGGATTTATTCTTATTCAAATGGGATTAATTGTTAAACACATAATATAGCACATCTAATGATAAAAATTTTCGTCGGTAATGGTTTTCGACAATGAAATTTCATAAAAGTTTTTTAAAAAATAAAATAAAATTAGAAGTAGCGACATTTCATTACTTATTTTAAAACGATAAAATCTTAAATTTAATTTGAAAAAATTTAAAAGTAAAATAGCTTTTAATGACAAAATTTTTTGCATTAAAAATGTAAAATTCTATCACTAAAAATCTGATTGTTATCGATAGAAAATCTCATTACCAAAGGAAGACTTTTAGAAACTTCAAAATTTCAACTAATTTTTAGCAATGAGAATTTGTTAGCAATTAATATTACTGGTGGAATTCGAAGCATTAGCGAAGGAAAATTTTGTTGCTAATGCCCTTATTTTTTTGTAGTGTAAACTTGGCAAGCTTTAATAAAGACGACAAAGATTAAAGATAAATGTTTATTTGGCTCCCAAGTCGCAGTTTTACCGCGCATGTAACGCCAAACATGGAACGATTTGGCCAAAAAAGTCGTTTTGACGACCATTTTCAAGTCAATAGTAAAAGCACTAGAGAGTTCTTTTGTCGTTTGCAAACTATGATTTGAATGGAAAATGACCAAATACCCTTTTCCTTTGAATTTATGAAAATTGATCCCTTAATTAAAATTTTTACCTTTTTTTTTAATAAATTCAATTTTTATTTTCTTATTTTTAAATATATCATTCACATCTTTTGATATATTTGTGCATTTCAAACTTAAAATAAAAATATATAAAGAATATAGTTATTTTTTCTAGCGTGAAGTAATTTAATTTAAAAAAATTTATTTTTTATAAAAATTTAAAATTAAGTCAGTTATTTTTTATGCATCTATAACTATTAATGAAACTAGTCTCTAAAATAAGACTATTCATCAAGATTTTCAATTTTTGTGCCAAGTGTTGCAAGACAATTGAATGCTCATTTTTTTTTTTTTAAGAATGGGAGCAAAATGTGCCCTTGTACAAGTTTGTGAAAAAAAAAAGAATAAAAATAATAGAAGAAGAACCTAGAAACAAAAAAGAGAGTAGTTGTGACAGAAAAAAAAAAATAGAGGAGAATTTATAAAAGTTGATCCAAAAAATTGTTAAAGAAGAATAGGGGGGGAGAAGAAACGGAAGAAAAATAAAAGAAGGAAGAAATTTGAACAGAAAAAGGAATAAGATTTTTGGAGGGGAAACAAAGGTAATAAGAGAGATCATCCGGCTAAACAAGATTTTGGGCTGATTGTTAAGAGATTAGAAAGAAGAGAAGAAAGAGGTACGTCATTGGAATTAGATCGGAGCCAAAGTCATAGTTGTATTATATTTTCTTTTAACAAATTTTAAAAGTTTTTTTACAGAGTTTTCATTTTTAGTTGCTTTTCAGAGATTAGAAAAAAGGTAAAGAAGGATCCGATTGTAATCCTCCCTTGATTTGAAGATTCTATTTTTAAAAAATGGTCATTTAATTGCAACCGAATCGAGAGGAAGCAATTAAAAAAAAAAAAAAACTCAGTTGCGATCTCAGATAGAGTGCTCACTGTCTCAGTTGCATAAGATTAGTACCTTTTCCTCCTTTTAAACCTTCATTCTTTTGTTTTAATCAGAAAAAGATCGTATTATCACTTTTGGATAACAAATTGTTTGTTAGTTTTTCCTTTGATTCAATAAAGTAAAACTAAACTAGATAACAGGCCTATTGCTTGTTACGTTTTCTTAGATTGAATCAACTGAAACTAGATAAGACAATTATGTTATTATGTTATGTTAGAAGGCTTACATTAAATTAAATTTGTATATTGTTTTTAGGCAAGTACAGTAATATGCTATTTGGCACGAATTCATAGCTAGTTGCTTCCGAATTGGGCCTTAGTTAAGGAGCGCATTGGGCACATAGTGCAAATTAAAGCCGGCACTAGCAGGGGCCAGGGCAGCGCAGGCCCACGTCGAAGCTGACTTGTAATATAAAACGCTCCAGTTGGATTACGTTTCGTCCTCTCTTTTACTTGCTACCCTCCCCCTTCTGCTGAAGTTGAATCTCTACTTCAGTGATGGCGGCAGCTACTTCCTTCTCTTCTATCTCCACTCCCTCTCCTAATTCTTCCTCCAAAATCCACAAAGCCTTAACTCCTCAGGTTTCTCTCGATTTCGACACTTCCGTCTTCAAGAAGGAGAAAATCTCCCTTGCTGGTAACGACGAGGTGAGTTTTTTGTTTTTTCGTTTTTCATTTCTTATCATTTCGACGGCTTATTGGTTTGGTTTGTGTGTTTTAAAATATTCAGTACATTGTGAGAGGAGGAAGGGATTTGTTCAAGTTGCTGCCTGACGCTTTCAAAGGGATTAAGCAGATTGGTGTTATTGGTTGGGGCTCGCAGGTGATTTTTCTTCGAACTCACTAGAACAAAAAAAAAAAAAAAATTTTTTTTCTTGTTTCGTTTTATTTATATTTTTGTATCTCAAATCCTTATGATATTCACTCAGTTGGTTCTGTTATTTTTATTTTGTAATATATCTAATCTAATTTGCTTGCGACTAAGGACAATACATTAGAATAAGATAAATAATACTTTCCACCTTCACAAAGTAGGAAATTCTTTTGTCAATGAATTTTGCTTCTTATAATTAGTTGTATATGTTAAGTTGGCTGACTGATTATTCTAAAATGGCCCAATTATTATATTTAAGTTCTAACACGTCCCTTACGATGCAAGTCGAATCTGGATGAATGATTAATATGCTTGAATGTCAGCCAAGTGTATAAAGAAATTGCAAGCTTGAAAAGATTAAAAAAGCATTGCACAGCTCATTGGGCAACAAGACACTGGGTGAATAAATATTAAAAGAGTTGCACTTTTTAGGATTCAAACGCGGGAGCTCTTATACTATGTTAAATTGGGTACTCGATTATCCAAAAGATTAAGCTTTTAGGAAATGGCTTAACTACTATATTTAAGTTCTAAAAGTATATAAATATATGAAAGAAAAAAAACCTATTATCTTTATCCACAGAAACCTATTATTACAATTTTGCTGCTCTTGCTGGTTAGACAACATTCACAACCATTGATGATGCCATTTCATTGAATATCTTCTGCCTAATGGAGAATGTATGTTATTCTTTCTTTTTTTTTTTAATTATGTAGAGATCAGATACAGTGAAAACCTTGTTGTATCCTAGTTACACTCTATTCTTGGACTGAGTAAAGTGTGTGTTTTCAAATCCTCACATGTTTACTAACTCCTAACAATCTTCTTTTAGGGACCAGCTCAAGCTCAAAATTTGAGGGATTCTCTTGCTGAAGCAAAATCTGATATTGTTGTCAAGGTAGTCTCTCTAGTTTATTTTCATAGTTATTCTTAGCTGATTAATACACTGTTTATGTGCTGTGGGCTTGTGTTGTTGCGATCAAGTTATTTTTTTCTCTTTAATTTGTTTCTCTTTTTCGAACTCTCAGATAATCCCAGAAGAATCAGGTGGTATAATTTTCTTTGTTAATATAGTTTTCTTATTGAGTTTATTAACTCTGATAAAAATATTTTAGCTGATTTTCTTAGCAAGCCAAATGGATCGAGACAAAACACCTCAAGAAAATCTTGGAGAATTAAAAACTATAAAGAAGAAGCAATCTAAAAAGGTTCTTCTTCTTTTCTTCTTCAATTCGATCTTCTCCACGCTCTTCTGCTTTCTTTGCAAATCCTAATCCAGGATTTGGTTTTTTCAATGATGGATTATTTTTCTATCAACCCCAAAATTTCAGACCACCATATATGCCATCTCCTTTAAGAATTCAACCAGAATTCTCTTTGCTCAAGACCCAAACGAATGGACTTCTCAGAGTTACTCTTAAATAGTTTCATTAGCAGAAAAATTACTACAAGAAACTAAACTCATAAAATTTAGATATTAAATATTTTTATAATCTTGGACTTGAATCACAAGTTTATGGTTTGTTAAACTTAATTTGAAAATTCCATCTTTCTCAAAACAAAATCCATTTTCATAAAGGGATGACCAAACTAGCCGAATATCTAGCTAAACAAACTAAAGATATTCAAGAATTTAGAGAAGCAGTTCTCCAAAGCCTTCTGTCAACTAACTTGCTAAAACAGCAAGATGTCGATCTCTTCATTTTGGAAGAAAATGCATATACAGTTTAAAAAATAAACAATTTCTTGAAACTCTGTGAATATTTTGAAAATGTTGATAATCCTCAACTAATCAAGCTTAAGAGGATTCTCCTTTTTGAAAAAGTCACTCAATTCTAACCAAGGAATTATTTCAGCAAATAAATTTTTCTATTCAACAGACTATAAAAAAACTGTTAGTCGAAAAATATTCTTAATACTATTATTCTTTATATATTCATATTACTATTACAGGAGATCAAATTTCAAAAATCAAATTTTATTTCAATCATAAACCTGTTGATGTAACCAGCATTGAATTTGGTTTTGTTGGTTAAATTCTTATACAAAATTTCTCTTTTGATTTGATCAAAGATTTTTCTATCTTAAACACCATATCTACCAAACTATAAAAACAGTAATAATTTTTACTATATTCATTTTATCATAACCAGCCTTATTGGAATCTTTCAAAGAGAAAGATTTTTTCAACCTGAGAAATTCAAAAATGTCTTTTAGGACCTCTCTTAAATCCAGCACAGATGGTTTAGAAAACCCAAAAAATTTAAATAAGGTTGTTATCAAATTCTCCAATCCTGCACAATATCAATTCCAAATAAGAATAGAAATGATGGAGAAATCTCAATAACTATTTAATTTAGCCATCGGAGCAAGTTTTTCCAAAGCTACAGTCTGGACAGATGGAAGATAAATAATTGCTCATGCTTATTATGGATCATATGAAATGCCAATCCGAGATAGTGATCCAAAAGCATTGGAACTTCTTCAAAAATTATCTCAGATGAAAGATATAGATCATCCACAAGAACTATTCTTCTAATACCAAGAAGGATAGAAGATGTCGAATCAATCTAGATCTAATTCTTCTTACTCTCACCAAACCCTAGATGAAGGAGTAGAATTACAAAACTTGGATAATGTTGTGAAAGGATAAACAATCCCGACAAACTTTATTTCAAGTAGGAACTAGCCAAAGAATAAGTTGATCCAAGTTGTCAACACAAAAAAACAAAGCTGTTCAGAGCTAAAAGATCAGTCGTACTGTAGCAGTTATTGTTTTCAACAAAAAATCTTATAGCAGTCATTGTAGTAGAAAGTCATTCTAGAAGACAGAGACATGCCATCGAAAACATTATAGCAAGTCATTGTAGTAGTTACTGTAGATAAAACTCTTCTGTACACTGTAGCGGCAACTGTACATAGTTATTATTTTTAATCTGTTTATAAATAGATTGTAAAAGATTGAGGAGAATAGGCTCTTTGGTCATTATTTTTCGACTCCTTTTTTTAAACTTCTTGACCATCCTCTTCTACTAAAACTAAATATTGTAATTTTTCTTCAATTTTTTTGTCTTCTTAATCCTTTATGTATAGATCCTTTCCGCACCCTTGTAAATGGTATTAGGATTATAAACCTTATAGTCTACATGTACTGCTAGACACTGGAGCAACAATCTCAAGTTGTCAAAATAATGCTTTACCCATAAACAAATGGCAACCAATGAAGCATCCTATCATCATAGTAGGTATTGATGGTAAGGAAATTATTGTTGCTTATAAAGCAAAAAATATTCCTATTTATTTTAATAATATTAGATTCATAATACCAAAAATATTATGTTTCCCTAATATGCATGGAGATATATTATTAGGAAATAATTTTTTACGTACTTATATTCCATTCTCTATATCCAATACTTATGTTACCCTTACAATTGACAAAAAATCAGTTGAAATTCCTTTATTACAGGAACATGAGCATATTTGTGATAAAAACTTTCAACCAAAAAGATTAACAAATGTTATCAAAACAATCAATGAAAAACATTGGCTTTATAAGATTTTGTAGAAAAACTTTAGTGAACAACCATTGAAGCTTTGGCAAAAAAGTTCAAGATATTGTGAGCTCAGTCTTCACAATCCAAAAGAGATCGTAAAAGTAAAGCCCATGATCTATATCAAATGGGATATAGATGAATTCAAGATTCAGATTTCAGAACTACTAGGCAAAGGCCTGATAGAACCAAATACTAGTCCACATTCTAGCCCAGTATTCATGGTAAGAAACCATTCAGAAATTAAACGAGATAAACCCCTTATGGTTATCAATTATAAGAAATTAAATCAAAATCTTGTATTTGATGGCTATTTTATTCCTCGTAAAGTTGTATTGATAAATTTAGTGAAAAATGCTACATATTTTTTTAAATTTGATTGTAAGTCTGGTATTTGGCAAATCATGCTCAAACCCGAATCTAAATTATTAACTGCTTTTAGTGCACCAACAGGCCATTACCAATGGATTGTTATGCCTTTTGGTCTATGCAATGCATCACAAATATTTCAGTGTTAGAGGGATTGAATTCCTCCAATTATAGCATTAATAGGGTTTTTGAAATGATTATTCATTAAAACAGTAATAATAGGTATATCTTTGCAAGCAAGAAACAGTGATTTAATGGTAATCATTATCATACCAATATGTATATATTTAACTTTAGGGTATTTTTTCAGAAAATGGTTTATTTTCTGTTTTGAAAAAAGAGATATTTCCACTGATCCTTGTTTAGAATCATTGACAATCGTATCACCAGATAGTTTTTCTATATGGTGTTTGTACTAAGGTTGAAATTTTTTGAACCAGCTTGTGCTATAAATCTCATTTGGTTTGATGAGTGGTAATTCTTTAATTTTTTCTTCAAAAATATGATGAGTTTTTTTTCTCATCACATTTTTTAGTTTAACCATACCTCCTATTACTGTAGTTGTTGTACCTGTAAAAAAAGTAATTGAAACATTATCTTCGTTAGATTCTGTATTCATCATAAAAATATATTTAGATTCATCATCAGAAGAACTATAATCAGTTTTTAAAAAACTTCATAAAATATTTCATCAGATAAATCATTAACAAATAAAATTTGAAGATGACATTCTTCAAGTTTTTAAATCATTTTTTTAGCACTTTTTCCTTTGTTATGGCAGTTATTTGCATAGTGACTTTCTTGATCATAAATAAAACATTTGCAAGTTTGTTTAGAAGATTATTTTTTTTTTTAATAACAAATTTGCCTTTTTTAGGTGTTTGAGATTTACTAGATTTTTCTGATTTCCATTTTTTCCAAAGATATTTTTGTTTTTTCTTAAAATGAGTTTTTCTATGATATCATTTACAAGGGTGCGGAAATGATTTACATATAAAGGATTAAGAAGACAAGAAAATTGAAGAAAAAGTACAATATTTAGTTTTAGTATTGGAGGATAGTGAAGAAGTTTAAGAAAATGAGTTGAGAAAAAGAGTGACTAAAAAGCCTCCTTTCTCCAATCTCTTACAATCTATTTATAAACAGATTAAAAATAATAATTATGTACAGTTATCGTTACAATGTACAGTAGAATTTTTATCTACGGTAATTGCTACAGTGACTTGTTACAGTGTTTTAGGTGGCATGTTTTTGTCTCCTATAATGACTTTTTGCTATAGTGACTGCTATAGGATTTTTTGTCAAGAATAGTAACTGTTACAGTACGGTTGGTCTTTTGGCTCCGAACAATTTTGTCTTTTTGTGTCGACAGCTTGGATCAGCTTATTCTTTGGCTAGTTCCTGCTTGGAATACAGTTTGTCGGGATTATTTATCCTTCCACAGCATTATTCAAGTTTTGTAATTCTATTCTTTCTTCATCCAGGGTTTGGTAAGAGTAAGGAGAATTAGATCTAGATTGGTTATACATTTTTCATCATTCTTGGTATTAGAAGAGTAGTTCTTGTAAATGATCTATATCTTTCATCTTAGATAGTTTTTGAAGAAGTTTCAGTGCTTTTTGATCGTTATCTCGGATTGACATTTCATATGGTCCATACTAAGCATGAGCAATTGTTCGTGTTCCATCTGTCCAGACTGTAGCTTTGAGAAAACTTATTCTGATGGCTAAATTAAATAGATATTGAGATTTTTTCATTATTTCTATTCTGTTTGGAATTGGTATTGTGTAGGATTGAAAAATTTGGTAACAATCTTGTTTAAATTTTTTGGGTTTTGTAAACCATCTGTAACTAGATTTAAGAAAGGTCTTGAAAGGCATTTTTGAATTTTTTAGATTTGGTAGGGTTGGAAAAATCTTTCTCTTTGAAAGGTTCCAATAAGGTTGGTTATGGTAAAATGAATATAGTAAAAATGATTACTGTTTTTACAGTTTGGTAGATATGGTGTTTAACAAAGGTAGGGAAATCTTTGATCAAATCAAAAGAGAAATTTTGTACAAGGATTTGACCAACAAAATCAAATTCAATGCTGGTTACATCAAAAGGTTAATGATTGAGATGAAATTTGATTTTTGGAATTTGGTCTCCTATAGTAGTAGTATGAATATATAAAGAATAATAGTATTAAGAAAATTTTTCGACTAACAGTTTTTCTGTAGTTTGTTAAATAGAAAAATTTATTTACTGAAATAATTCCTTGGTTAGGAATTGAGCAGCTTTTTCAAAAAGGAGAATCCTTTTAAGCTTGGTTAGTTGAGAATTATCAACGTTTTCAAAATATTCACAGAGTTTCAAGAAATTGTTTATTTCTGAAACTGTAAATGCATTTTCTTCCAAAGCGAAGAGATCAACATTTTGCTATTTTAGCAAGTTAATTGATAAAAGCCTTTGGAGAGCGGCTTCTCTAAATTCTTGAATATCTTTAGACTTGTGGTTCAAGTCTAGGATTATAAAAATCTTTAATCTTTGGATTAGAGACTTTGGTTTCTTGTAATAGTTTTTTTGCTGATGAAACTATTTGAGAGTAACTCAGAGAATCTGATTTATTTCTTACCCCTCGCTCAATGAGAAAATGGGTCAGATTCTATAGGATCAATCTATGGGACTTAAGGAATGATGGAAGGGAATAAAATAATAAAAAAAAAGGAAAAAAAGAGGGGGAAAAAAGAATAAAAAAAAAAAAGTAAATAAAAATGAAGTAGAAGAACCTAGATTCCAAATGAACAAATTCAAACTTGAAAAGGATCTTTCTGATTCTCGAAGAATGAGGGGCAAAGGGTAGAAAAATTTATTTACTGAAATAATTCCTTGGTTAGGAATTGAGCAGCTTTTTCAAAAAGGAAAATCCTTTTAAGCTTGGTTAGTTGAGAATTATCAATGTTTTCAAAATATTCACAGAGTTTCAAAGCGAAGAGATCAACATTTTGCTATTTTAGCAAGTTAGTTGATAAAAGCCTTTGGAGAGTGGCTTCTTTAAATTCTTGAATATCTTTAGACTTGTGGTTCAAGTCCAAGATTATAAAAATATTTAATCTTTGGATTAGAGACTTTGGTTTCTTGTAATAGTTTTTTTATTGATGAAACTATTTGAGAGTAACTCAGAGGAATCTATTCGTTTGGGTCTTGGGCAAATTGAGAGAATTTTGGTTGAATTCTTAAAGGAGATGGCATATATGGTGGTATGAAATTTTGGGGTTGATAGAAAAATAATCCTTGGTTAGGATCATTGAAAAAATCAAATCCTAGGTTAGGATTTGCAAAGAAAGCAGGAGAGCATGGAAAAGATAGGGTTGAAGAAGAAGAGGAAGCAGAATTTTTTTTAGATTGCTTTTTTTTTATAGTTCTCCATTCTCCAAGATTTTCTTGGGGTGTTTTATCTCGATCCATTTGGCTTGCTAAGAAAATGAGCTAAAATGGTTTTATCAAAGTTAATAAACTAAATAAGAAAACTATATTGACAAAGAAAATTATACCACCTGATTCTTCTGGGATTATCTGAGAGTTTTTTGTTTTTTAAGAAATCTCGGACAGCTTGGTTATCTGTTCTTATAACAAAAGTATCAAGGGTCAGATAGATATGAAATTGTTGTACACCATTTTTTATGGCTAACAGTTCTTTTTCATAAATAATATAATTTAATTCGTTTGATTTAAACTTTCTTAAATTATAACCACAAATCAATTCATCCTTTTGATAAAGAATTTTTGCTTTAAGGACACATCCCCAATGTTCTTCATTGGCATCTGTGTCTAATATTAATAAATCTCCCTATTTAGGTAGATAGACTTTAGGAATATGAGTTAGCTCTGATTTGATTTGTTTAATAATATCAGAGTTTGTTGGTGTCCAAACAAAACCATTGTTTTTGCATAATTTTTTTAAAAGAAGACTTTTTTTTTTGGAAAGATTTTTAAAAAATTGTCTGCTATAATTAACAATAGCTAAAAATTGTTGAAGCTGCTTGATATTATCCAGTTCTTCTAGAAAGTCCTTGATCTTGGAGATAATATGATCCTGCAATGTTAATCCATTAGTAGATAAATTAAGACCAAGAAATTCAATTTTTGTTTAAATTACAGATTGGACTCAGGAAGGGTTCTCGTTCCTTTGCTGAAGCTCGTGGTGCTAGCTTCTCTGAAGAGAATGGCACTTTGGGTGATATATGGGAAACTATTTCTGGAAGTGATCTTGTGTTGCTGTTGATTTCTGATGCAGCACAGGTTTGTTGAATGTATTTATTGTGTTCTTTTTGCTAAACTGCTAATGAAAAGAACTAGTCATCATAAGTTTTACTATGTGTTTTTCTTGTACAAAGAATCAAATTCTATATGATTTTGCAGGCAGACAATTATGAGAAGATATTCTCCCACATGAAACCAAATAGCATCCTTGGACTTTCGCATGGCTTTCTTCTTGGACACTTGCAGTCAATGGGACTTGATTTCCCAAAGAATATTAGTGTAATTGCCGTGTGTCCCAAAGGAATGGGTCCTTCTGTAAGGAGACTTTATGTTCAAGGCAAAGAGATCAATGGTGCTGGAATCAATTCCAGTTTTGGGGTTCATCAGGTATGTTTTTGTTGTTGTGCATCTTTCTATTTTTGATATCCCTTACCTTACCTTTCTTTGTTTACTGTTAAGCCACTGAGTAATTTCTTTGTGCACAGGATGTTGATGGTAGAGCTACTGATGTTGCCTTGGGGTGGTCAGTTGCCCTTGGATCTCCTTTCACATTTGCTACTACTTTAGAGCAGGAGTACAAGAGTGACATCTTTGGGGAGCGGGGTAAGTAGTTTTTCATTCCCTTCTTCTGCAATAAACTTTTTATGCTTTTTCTTTCTTTCTTTTTCTCCCCCTTAACTCACTGTGCTTGATGAGTCTTTTATGTGGTTTCTAGGCGTTCTACTTGGTGCTGTTCATGGAATTGTGGAGTCTTTATTTAGAAGATACACAGAAAATGGAATGAGTGAGGATTTTGCTTACGAAAACACTGTTGAATGCATTACAGGAATTATATCAAAGACCATCTCAACACAGGTTGCCCATTGGGTCCATTTTCTCAAACCCATTCTATTTTCTTATCTTCATCTATTTCTTTTCTCTTTTGCTTTACGCCTGTTGATGCACTCACACCCATTTTTGTGAAAGTATTTGTATTTATTTACTTTATTCTATTTTTTCCTTTAAAGGGCATGTTGGCTGTGTACAATTCCTTGTCTGAAGAGGGAAAAAGGGAATTTGAGACCGCATATAGTGCATCTTACTACCCATGCATGGATATACTGTATGAGTGCTATGAAGATGTAGCCAGTGGAAGTGAACTCCGCAGTGTTGTCTTGGCTGGGCAACGCTTTCATGTAAGTATTTTCTGTCATCTGCTGTCAATACTTCAACTTGTAATGAATATGGGTTTCTCGTAATTTAGACTTTAATATGCTCATAATTATCCATCTATAGTTTATGGATTTCCTTGCACCTTAGACTAGTAAGATACATTGTGTTTTGGATTGTTTTACAGGAGAAAGATGGTCTCCCAGCTTTCCCAATGGGGAAAATTGATCAAACACGCATGTGGAAAGTTGGTGAGCGGGTCCGAAAGGTACGACCAGCTGGTGATTTAGGGCCAGTATATCCATTTACAGCTGGTGTCTATGTGGCCTTGATGATGGCTCAGGTATGATGCTTACCTTTGATACGGACAAAGGTTTTCCATTAAGTATTGTGGTTCTTATATTGAAATTTTTAATACCTTTCTTGGCCTTTAGGCTAAAATCAAGTCTACTGTACTTATCAGTTTAACATCTATTCAACTAATAACCTATGAACCTACAGGTCTTGCATGAGTTCTGTTTATAGGTTGATATTAAAAAAGAAATTTGAAATAAAATGTCTATTTCTGAAAAGTATTTAAGTACTCAAAACAACATCGTGATTATTTGTAATAATGCAATAATGGTAGTAATAAATGTTTTTCTTCAGTTATGCTAAAGCAACTACACTGAGCTAGATTGTCAAAAATAGAACAAACAAAATAAAACCATGCGTGCCTTTAAAATAGTGACAGGTTGAGAAAATAGTTTTGACTTGGTGCTAGTTTGATGATCCTTTTATACTGGTTTGAATAAATTGCAGATTGAGATCTTGAGGAAGAAAGGGCATTCGTACTCTGAGATCATCAATGAGACCGTGATAGAGGCAGTAGATTCTTTAAATCCATTTATGCATGCTCGGGGAGTTTCCTTTATGGTAGACAATTGCTCTACAACAGCACGATTGGGATCAAGGAAATGGGCCCCTCGGTTTGATTACATCCTTACCCAACAGGCTTTGGTGGCAGTGGATAAGGGCACTCCCATCAAGCAAGATCTGATGAGCAACTTCCTGTCTGACCTGGTGCATGGTGCCATCGAAGTCTGTGCTCAATTGAGGCCCACGGTTGACATTTCAGTGCCCCCAGATGCTGATTTTGTGCGACCAGAGTTGCGTCAATCTGGTAATTGAGCCCTATCTAGAATCTTTTGAACTTGGGAGGGCAACTATATACATAGACTGTTTGAGGCAAAACTTGCTTCCATACATGAGTGATGTAGTTTTACCTATGATGTGTTGTCCTAGTCTTTATGTTTTATGTAATTGTAGGACCAAAACCATCCGCAAATGAGGCATAATGTTGTGTTTTCTTGCTGGTTTTTAGGTATTTAGCGTGTATGATCCATCTACTTCCTCAATTCCCCTCCCTTGCAAGTTTTTTTTACTTAAAAGCATGTTACATTCTCATTTTATTTCTTTATAATAATGAATAGTAGTGCATGAATTTAGATCATGGAATGGTCATTCAATGGAAAAAAAATGTTTAATAAAACAAATAAAAGATAAATAATTATTATTACTTTTTATTAAAGGATAAAATTGTATATTTCTTTTGATTCCTTATTCTAATTATGATTTATTAACAAAACATTTTTTCACTTCACGAGAAATGATAGTATGAAATGAATATTCTACATTTGGAAGTATATTATTTATAATTATTGTGTTACAATTAGTTAATCATAAATTAAAATTATGTGTAGTTCATCAAAATTGTACATAAAGTCCACACTTATAAATAATGTTCTTTACAAAATATTTTGAATGTGATTGGATAATTGTAGGATTATAATAAAAAAATTGTAAGTGAAATGCTTTCTCAATCCAACATACATATTTTTTCATTTAAATTACATAATCATATTATTAAAAAAAGTCAATTATTTTATTGCACACTATATATATATATATATATATGAATCTATTTGAATTAAATGTTTATTATTTAATTATCACATATAATGTATAATAAGTGATTAATTTTTTTACTAATATAATTACGTGATATGGTTTGAATTGATTATACATATATACATATATATTTTTGACAAATTAATCATTTTATACAATCCTTTCTCTACTTTATTCTATCCTACAAACCAGAATTATTTAATTAATTATTTACTAGCTATTTTTTCCTCTTTTGCTCCCATGTTATAATTATTTCATTTCCTTTTTACTTCATTTTGCAAACCAAATGTGAAGTTGGCATATTTTTCATCAAAATTTAAATTTTGTAAAAAAATTGATCTATAATTTAAATATTAAAAAATATTAAAATATTAAAAATATTAATAATTTAAAAGAGAATATAAATTCATCAGACAAGTGCGTTATATGATCATACACCAAATGAATTGAAATATTGTAATGTAATAAATATATTTATTTTCAATTGAAATCACATTCTTCAGTAAGGAGCAAGCAACTCATCTATGTAAATTAGTTCTAATTAGTTGATTAAATAAAAGCGAGTTCAATTAGTAGAATCTGACAGACAAAGTTAGAGCTGAGTTTTGAGGCCTTAGTTGATGGATAGAAAAAATAGAAAAATTAAAAATTAAAAAAGGAAAAAAGTAGGAAGATGATTTTTTCCTAACATTGATGTGTTTGGTTGGAAAGATGGAAAATTTTTTTTAAAAATATTATTTTCATTCAATATTTAGTAGAGTTAAAAAATGAAAAAAATGAAAAATATATGATTTTTATTTTAAAAATCATATAATTTAAGAAAAAAATCTAAAAATGATTTTTATTTTCATTCATTATTTAGTAGAGTTAAAAAATGAAAAAAAAATGAAAATTATATGATTTTATTTTAAAAATCATATAATTTAAGAAAAAATCTAAAAATAATGAACAATCTTGTAAATATGTAATATTTGCTTCTCTTATTTACTCTCTCTTATTTTTTCTTTTTTCTTTTTTTTTTTTATTTATAAATTTGGAATGATTTGTACTTGTAAATTAGTGTGAAAAAGAGTAATCTTTAATGTTTTCTTTTCTCACTTATCTTCCCTATATAAACACATGCAAAATTCATTTTTTTTTTCCTTTTCACGCTATCAAACACATTCTAAGCGCCAAAACGTTATAAGAAAATGATATGCTTGCTCCAACATGAATTTAATTCAGGCTGATTTGATTAGAAAAATTAACAGAAAATGATCTAATGATTCGAACCTAAATTAAATATAATTTTAATTTTTAAATATATTAATTTAATAAAAATAATAAATATGACATAAATTTTGAGTATATTAATATCTAATAACTTCAACTATCTTTTAAATTTTTTTATACTTTTATAAACATTTGGATATTATATTTGTAGTATACTCTTAATTTTGAGTAAAAAAATTTTAAAAATAAAGTATTAAAAAATTTTGAAAAATACTTTTTTCTATTATTATAACTAAATTCAGCTCATACAATTATACACTATAAACAAAAGTTTTTATTTTTTTCTTATTTTTTACAATATGCATTTATAAATAAAATTTTGTTATGAAATCAAAAATCAAAATTAAAAATACACTTAAAAATGAATAAAAATGTAACTTTGAATAACTTTATTACGTATAGTAAAATTTTACTTTAATTTATCTAAACAATTATTCGAGATTCAATAACTTAATTACATATGGTCTGGAGCCAGGTTGGTCAACAAAGCCAATGAAAGCTCCATCCTGCGCACGTCCAGTTCTCCATATATCCCTGTTAGTCTTCTCTTCATCATCCCGTTTCTCCTCAACCTCCACATCTATGTAATTGATTAGCTTGAGACTAATATCTTCTTTCCAGAACATTGATAGCAAACATTAGTTCCGTTTACACTGACTCCAAAGCATGAGTTCATCCCACGGTTTCTTTTTATTCTGTCTAACTTATGAACATGTAGTTTAGTTTCTATGAGGAAACTACAACAGGATCATTTTGTCTTCAGTAAAAGTCGAAGAGCTTGAACTGCTGGTGGGTTCTTAAGCCCACGACAATTCTAGGCTAAACACTTCATTGGAATTTAACGGGGCTGAAAGCCAGTTTCATCGGTTTAGATTTTTCACCCAACCTGGTCCTCTTAGTCTGAGTTACCTTTTTCACCCATATGTCGTATAGTACATGATAATCTTCAATGGTCTCCCTATTTCCTAGGTTCGTTGTGGTGTTTACTTCTATGTTTACCCGATAATCTTGCTTGTTTTTTTCCTGTTTCTTTCGTTGTTGCACTCTGATCATACTTCTCTACTGGTAGTATATTACTTACACTCACATTTATAAATGGTAGATTCTTGTGTAAATCTTTATTTTTCTTATTTTGATTGGACAATTATAATATTGTAATAAAAAGAATAGTAAATGATTTGCTTACTTGAATTGAAGAAATATAATGTTTTCATGACATCTTGGGATTTGGTTTCAAAATTTAAGGAGGTCTTGGATCTTCAGGTCTTGATCTTCAAATTTCTTCTCCGATTTGTTTGTTGGAATTATAGTAGAGACTCTGTTCTTCTGATTTTCCATCTTGAACTTGTGGGAACTTTGGAGATTTTGATTCTTCACATCTTTACCCTCTAAGAATTATCTTCTTGATTTCAAGATCTTCATTCTCCAAGAATTATCTTGTTGATCTTTCAGATCTTCATTCTTGAAGCTGTGGGAGCTCTCTGACCTTCTTTCTCCCCAGAGAATTCTCTTCTAGCCTTCTTCCTCTCCAGAGAATTATCCTCAATGACTATTCAGAAGCTCTCTATTTCTAGTGCCAGATGATGCTGGGTGAGAGAGTTCCAAAAGAATTAAATCTCTTTGATTTTATTTCTAAATAACCCTAATTTAATAGAGATATAAGCTTATTTACTTTTCTAACCGGCTATGATTGCAGCCATTCCCCGTACGGTTTCACCCCTCATGCCTCCGTTTCCTTGTCATCCAGCATCTTAGACTCTGGATCCGTGTGCCTGCCCTAATAAACCGCATCCATAGCAGAACACTGATAGTCTTTCATATACCTCATATTTAGAATTCGAGTATAACGATAAAAGTATTGCTATTTTACAATTTTATTTTTTATTTGTTGCAGTTGATAACAATGATCAACGGAAGATCAGAGGCTAGATAATTTTGAAGAAATTATTTACACTACCTCCAAATGAGCGTATTGTAGTGTCTACAAACTCTGATAGGAAACCAATTGATGAAGAGGCTCAACTGTTGGCTTGATTTCTAAGCATGCTTGCCCGTAATGAAATGAAATTGCCTATTCATTATGAAACATGGCATAAAGTTTCAAAAGAAGTTAAAACCGATGCTTTAAACTTTATTGAGGTATTAGTATAATTAATTACATATAAAAATATAATTATTTTACATTTTGCTTACTTATTCAAACTTTTCTTATTGTATTATTACAATCAATATTTATATTTGAAATATCAACTTTATTTGCACTTAAGTCATTGGGAAAGAAATGGAAAGATTATAAGCATAATTTGAAGAATAAGTATTTCGATTGAAATACTACTATAGAGGCAATGATGGAAAATCTATCCCATAATATGATTAGGTGGCAATATGAATAATTAGTTAGATTTTGATTTTCAAGAAAAGGAGAGGTACTAATTTATAACTTTGTATAGTAGAATGAAATGATGAAAGTGTTTTATGCTTTAAGTTAGTAATATTTGTATTTCTATCATATACACAATTATTTTTTTATGACAAGAAAGAGAACAAATTGGGATTGGTAGCAAAAAGCAATAAAATATAGCCACACAAGTAGATCAAAAAGTTTTGCAAGAAAGCAAAAAAAAATAGTAAGTTTATGATTTTAAACTTATTCCAATCAATAAACTTTTTATGCCATTAAAAGGTAAATATGCAAATTAATAGTTATTGTTCTATTTTAATAGTTTTGATAGTTTCAATACATGATATTAAACTTATCGAAAGTTTTAAACTTAGTTGACACAGATGATATGTATGAAAAAATTATTATTTACGTCTATTTAGGTAAAAATATAAATTTGTTGTTATTGTTGTATTTTAACAGTTTGGATAGCTTCATTACTTGATATTAAACTTGTCCAATTGATTGAACTTGATTTCTACGGTTCATATAGGTGAAAAAGTTATCGTTTATGTCTATTTGGGACTATTTTTGCATATAAAAGGTAAATATACAAATTAAACTTTTGGATGGCTTTCAATAGTTTGAATGGCTTCAATCTTTGATATTAAACTTGTCTAAATAATTGAATTTGGTTTTCATAATCGATATGTGTGAAAACCCAAAATGCTTTTATTGTTTGCATCTGTTTAAGTCTATTGTGTTGTTAAGGAGCCAAAATATAAATACATGATATTAAAATTATTCAAAATTTTTTAACTTGATTAATAGTTGATATGAATGAATAAGTTATGATTGATATGTATCTTATTAAATAACATATGTTTTTGTATAGTAGAATGAAATGGGCGGTAAAATTGGACGTGTGAAACTTTTTTGCTTAACACACAAAAAAATGGATCCGACATGAATGTTAAAACACAAGAAATCATAGTAATTTGTAACATCTATTTTAACAGAAAGTAAATATTTACTCTTTTTAGCATATTATCAATTAATAATTAAACTTGATAGTTGTATATGACAAATTTATAGGAGAAAGCGAAAGAAAAAATGACTACTGAGATTGAAGTAGTATCTAATGGTTCTCTCAACATGCAAGAATTGAAAAATTGGATATTCATAAAAGTTGTTGAAAAAGAAAGGTATGGAAGGTCCGAGGCCTTGGATTGGGTCCAACACCATCTACCTACTATAGATATGAATGAATAAGTTATGATTGATATGTATCTTATTAAATAACATATGTTTTTGTATAGTAGAATGAAATGGGCGGTAAAATTGGACGTGTGAAACTTTTTTGCTTAACACACAAAAAAATGGATCCGACATGAATGTTAAAACACAAGAAATTATAGTAATTTGTAACATCTATTTTAACAGAAAGTAAATATTTACTCTTTTTAGCATATTATCAATTAATAATTAAACTTGATAGTTGTATATGACAAATTTATAAGAGAAAGCGAAAGAAAAAATGGCTACTGAGATTGAAGTAGTATCTAATGGTTCTCTCAACATGCAAGAATTGAAAAATTGGATATTCATAAAAGTTGCTGAAAAAGAAAGGTATGGAGGGTCCGAGGCCTTGGATTGGGTCCAACACCATCTACCTACTATAGATATAGCTCTCAGTAATTTACATTATCAGCAAATTAGTCTTCGCGAGATATTTGAATATTGAGAAAGGAGTTGCAAATTATGCAACAATGTTTTCAGCAAATGAAAGTAGAAAGAGAACATGAGAGTGCCAAAATTAAGGAAGAACGTGCTAGAATGGAGTAAGATCGTGCAAAATTTCAGCAGTTATATGATTGATTTGATCATCTTATGAATTTTGTGTAACAACAATTTTTAGGAACTGATCTTGGTGGTCCATCAACTTAGGTATTATATTTAGTAAATATTTATATTTTTTAATATAAAAAAACTTATAATGAAATGTTTGATATTGTATGGTATTATTCAGTAGGTTTTTTAGCACATTAGTGAACAAGGTGAAAAAATTCCTTCATCAATTGACAGCCTTTAAAATCTATGTAGTCATCAATTTCATACATTTTAATTTTTATTTTTTTAATGTGTTAAAAATATTTGAATGTTATTATACTAATTATTAAACTTTGTATTAATTAGATGCATGTTTGAACGTAAATTAAGTTTATATTAATTTCAATTTTTGAATTTAAGCTAGTTTATGAAAATAATAAATATTAACCGAATTTTTTTATTTAAAAAAATATACATTTCTTAATTTTGTGGCATTTGCATTCAAGAATGTCGGTAAATGAATAATTTAGTGACGTTTGTATAAAAAAATATTATTAAAAGTAGCGGCGCTCTTACTAGAAAATGTTGTTAAAATAGCGACATTTTTTTTTATACAAATACCACCAAAGCAATAGTATTTTTCTCATAAAAATGTCACTAAATTAGTAGCGTCTCAAAAATACAAACACCGCTAATATAGCGACGTTTTCAGATACAAACATCACTAAAGCAACAGTATTTTTCTCATAAAAACGTCACTAAATTAGCGGTATCTCAAAGATACAAACGCCATTAATATAACGATATTTTTATATACAAACACTGTTAATATTGATATGTTTTTATGAAAATGTCACTATTTTTCGTGACATGGGTATAACAGACACTCTGACTAGCGTTTTTCATAAACGCTGTAAATCTTTTAATGGCGTTTATAAATGTTGCTAAACGTTAAAAAAAAAATGTCACTAAAAAACTAAACCTCTGTAGTGTTTCTAATAACATGAGACAGGTGAATGGTTATATAAGTCAAAAGAGACTTTTGACCCTCCAAAATTTTAAGAATAATTAAATTTGTTAAGGAAATTAAATAATTTATAAGCTTTGTTCTTGATATGAATGTATTATATCCAATTAACTTAGTTAAACCAATTAATAATATCTTGAAATCCGAATAGTATATTTGACCAATAAAAAAGTATTATAAAGAGATTTGAATTTTGAATTTTTTGTAATCAACGAAAATTTATTTCCATATAATATTCACTTTTAATTTTATTTTAGATTTTTTCTCTAGTTATAATGTAATTTTTTTTCAACACAAAAGTTAAATTTAAATAACTTTTTAAAAGATTAAAAAAATTATTAACTTCTAATTTCAAAGTTTAATTTTATTCTTTTAATTGTATTTTTTTCTTGTTTTGATAAAAAAATATATTATTTAGCACTTGGTTTATTTGTGTTTTTTAAAAATAAAAAAATCATTCACAATTTTAAGTAAAATGGTTATTTGTTGTTTTATGTTAATTTCTTCATACATTTGTTTATGAATTGATAAAATTTATAAATTTTGTTAATTTTTTTTTTCTTTTGCTCAAGGGAGAAGGAAAAAAGAGGAAATCTTGGCTCGAAATTAAGATCTTTATGTTCTCATACAATCTTCTAGACCAATAGGTGGAGCAGAATTTTGTGAGTTAATTTAGTATATTTTATATATGTATTTATATTGATAATATATATAGTAGTTTACATATAAAGAAAAAAAATTAAAATTGAGTATAATATTAATTAGTCCCCTCAAAATTAAATATCAAGATCTGTCATTAATTCTCGGATGAATAATACACTATATGCTCTTTTATTGTTGCATCTATAATTAGTTTTTTACAAGGGTAATATCTTTTAAAAGTAGTCTAACATCTACCATATATTCTTAATTAATAATTATAATATATAAAAAAATATTTTTTATTGCTGTATCCTATTATATCTATGCCATTAATTTTTAAAAATTATCATATCACGTCATAATTAGTGCCAGTGCTTCATAACATTATTAGTTTTCATTATGCTTCTAGATTTTTGAAGCCAAGTATTTCCATAACAATTTTTTATTGAATGCTGGTTTCATGGATAATCCATGGTTTCATGAATAATATATATATATATATTATTCGCCTATTTTAAAATTTGAAAAATAATTTAATGCTTTCAAATTTTATTTTTCATAGATAATAATTTTAATAAGTTAAATCTTATTTAAATAAAAAATTTTGTCCTCGAAGTCCCACTGCAATGCACAAGTAAAAAAATTAGCTATATTAAAATTGAGTCCAAAATAGTATTGCAGCAATCCATCAATTTGTGCTGCTTATAAATTGATTTCACGTGAAAATCAATTAAGTTGTTTGGACTTTTACAAATGCGCATAGATTTAGATTTTGGATATTGAAAATAAAAAATAAAAAATAAAAAACAAATTAGGTAAAAAAGCAAGACAAGAAAGAATAGAAAAAATTGTAGAAAACACAAAGAAAATATTTGGAACCACCAACCACATCAAAAATTCACTACCTAAAATTTACCAGCAAGAAACAAAAATGCAAGAAAGTTTTCATTTTTCACTCGAAAATTTTTTTAAAAAAATTATAATAAACCACAAAAAATCTGAAAATATTCCTCAAGCAAGTGGATCTAAAAATTTTAAATTTTCTCAAAAAAATTGAAAATTGGGTAGATCTGAACTTTTTTTTTTTAATTTGAAATTTTATTAAAATCCAAAAAAAAATTACAAATTTTTTGAAATTACAAATACATGAAAATTTACCATCATAATTAGATATTATATCATTGAATAATCAAACAAACAAACCAATCAACAAATTTAATATAAAATCGAATTAAATCCATATACTAAAATTTGACCTAAAATTTCAATAAAATCAATAACACCAACAATTAAAAAAAAAAAAAAAAAACACAGATCAAGACCTTTCTTTTTCTGGTATTTTAAAAATTTTAAGAAAAATGGTCCAAAAAATGATATACCTCTATATTAAAAGAAAAAAAAATTAAAACATCAAAATAATAATAACACCAACAATAGAGAACACAAATTTGGATTTTTTTTTCTTAATTTCACAAAACCTTTTCCACAAAAACCAAGTATTTTAACAACTACAAACCAATGCATACAAAAAAAAACAAAACAAAAAAAAAAAAAAGAGACAATACCACTAACGAAGAAGCTTTGTTCATTTTTTATGAAGTAGAAAAAAATAAGAGAAAAAGCAAAGTCAATGGTGGCTATGCCGGGCAGAAAAGAGCAAGGACAAAGAAAGGAAAAGAGGTAGTGACAGATTTGGCATAGGATTTTGATGGAGCCAATTAAAAATATTATTTTTCATTTGAATATTCCATTATATTTATTGAAATGAAAGATACCTGTAAATAATATATTAATTAAAAATAAAGATTTTATAAAATTATAAATTTTATCAATTCATATATCTATTAATTTAATTTTTGTAAATAAATTCTCAACAAGTGTACGTTTTGTAAAAGAAGAATTTTTCATGAATAATTAAGACAAGTTAATTTACATGGCACTATAGCAAAGTTAAAAAGAGTCTCAAATTTTCTATGAAACACATAATTTTTAAGATGATTCATATAAAAACAAGCATATATATACATAAATTTAGAAAAAAAAAATCTTAATATCAATTTTAGCTTAATAGAGGTAGTTGACAATAGAAACCCAAACGATTAAACAAAACCCAATGAAAAGGGTCATAAAGATATAGAATAGAATTAAAATATACGAGAAAAGAAGTTGAGTTGAGAAAGCTAGAAAATCAATTTGGCTTTTCGAAAGTTTACATGATTGTTACTTAACATTTTGTGAAAAAAATTGTTGATTTTAATACTATGTGAATAAGGAATATGGATTTAATAAATAGATAAAAATAATGTAATTTTAACTTATCTCATATTAAAATGCATAAAATTAGGATACAATAAAAATAAATAAATAAATAAAATTAACGAATAACAATTTTAATGCTATGGGAATCCATTTAATTTTAATCAAAATAAATATATATACATTCTAGGAGTTTCAAATTAAAAATTTGGATAGCGGGCAAGGCTCCCCTTAACGCCCACTACCATCTATCATCTGCTGTTGAAAGGAAAAGAGAGAAGGATATGAAGTTTTACATAAAAAGGAAATGACAAGCTAAAAAAATCGTAATTGAAATACCATATTAAAATTGTTTTAAATTTAAAATCACATTACATATTTCGTTATAGTTATTTGATCAATTAACCCTTTTGCAAACTGTGTAACTGACATTCTCGCAAAGAGGTGCACAAATTATTTGTAGTAATGAAATAGAAAAAATCTTGTTTTCTCTATCTCCTATTTCTCTCTCATTCTCTCTTCTATCTTCTTTTCCTCTGTCCTTGTTATTCTAACTCTCATCTTCTATAAAACGAAACAAAAACCAGAGTTAGAAATTTAGGCGTAATTTCTTTTTATAAATTATTATTCTCTGCTCATCAATGGTTTCACTAAAGAAATCATAGTGCAAATAACTCAGCGGGAACTCTATCCTACATTCTTCAATGGCATTTTCAAAATGGATTCCTATTAAGCTTTTGACTACTTTGTAGGTGTATTTATTCATACTCATTCTTGGAGCATCAATGACGATTTCTGATTGAAATTACTAACTTCCATGAAATGCTAAGGGTTAAAAGGCACAAATACTTCAATCCATCGTTTGTAAACATAGAAATACGATAATATTTCAACTAAGGATATAAATGAGACATATGTGTTAATAAATTATTCGAATTTAATTCAAAAAAAATTTAAATTTGATTCAATTATTGTCGAATCGAATTCAAGCAGTGTGAGTTATCAAACGAGTTAAATTCGAATATTTTAATATTTAACTTAAGTAGCTCGTAAATTTAATCGAATTTTTTATTTTTAATATATATTTCTAATATTTTATTATTAATTTATTTTTTTACCCTTAAATATATATAAACATTTTAAAACCCTTAATTCCTAATCTTTTAACACTAAAACTTATAACACATTTGCTTCCACCCTCTCCCCATCCCAGCGGTGCCCCTACATCACTCTCCCGATCCCATCCCAACACCAGCAGCCACTGCTTCCTACCCTCTGCCTTCATCAACAAAGTTTTCTGACCCTCTTGTCAACTGTTTACTGTCGATCCCTAATACCAACAACGACACCTTTTTTTCCCACAACAGTAGAGAAGTTCTCTGGAACTTGAGCAGTAGCGAAGCTCCCTCAAATCAAGACTGAGCAATGAGCACACCGGCATCATAGCTGACAGCGACAAGGGGTGGAAGCTGCAATCAGCAGCAACAGGTGAGTTTGGCAACTGGCAAAGTGAGCAGCGAACCAAAATTTCATGGTTGACACAAGCACGCTCGCTGAGTAATGATTCCATTGTTTGCTATTTGCCTGTTGTAATTACTCCAATATGTGAAGCATGAATTGCTTTTGAAGCTGCCTACACGTCGCATCTGTGAAATGTGAGAAATTCTTTTTTGTTTGTTCTTATAAAAAATAGTTTTATTTCATGTTTATATTTATATTTTCTAGAAAGTGTTTTTTTTCTTTTTAAATTCGACCAAAATCTGTAGTTTTCTCATTTGTATTAGAAATAAGATTTGTAGTTCTTATGTTAACTTGAATAATGATTTATTTGAATATAATCCGAGCAGAAATTGATTGCTTTATGGGCTATGCTTTTGATTGCTTTGAACTTTGTGATTTTGTCTTTCTTTTGCGGATTCAAGTTGGTTTGATTATTGTATTAGATTATTTATTATTTTTATGATATTATTTTAAAATATATCAGATTTAATTGATACAAAAAATTTGTATTTGATCGATCTTAATTCGAGCTTGGACTCAAATACCAATAATCAAACTTAAAACCAAATATGAACTCAAATTTACTTTTTATAGATAAATAAATCTAATCAAATAAATTCAAATAATTTGATTTCGATCATAATTTGAGCTCAAATTAAAAAAAATAAAACTCGATCAAGTTCGAATTAAATATCGAATCACAAGTTTATAATCGAGCTTGAACTTTTCATTATATTATTTTGACTTGACTCGATAAAACTCTAATTTAAACTAAAATTCTTTTTATTACACTTGTACAATTGTTCAATCATAATCATGAATTATTCGAGAAGGCCATCAGTGGACTCCACCACACAACTCTAAATTCTGATTGGTTAATTGTTAGTTCAATTATAGTTCAGCTCCTCTTCAAAGGAATACTACATATTGTCCACAACACAAGACAAACAGAATTTATACTAGCAATGGCAATCATGGAACCGTAAAGCTGAATGTCGTTTAAAGCAATTAGGAAACCGAACAGCAGATTTCCTCCGTCTATTTTGTAGCATTTACACACACACAAAAAAGACAATCAGACCAGAGCAATCCTACTGCCCACGATCCACCCTGGTTTTAAGGAAAAGCTGTGGACTACAAATTGGACCAACCACGTCTAAACATCATGCTATAATAAACCACACCATAACTCGGCACTTCAAGAGGAAGAAAGAAAAACAGTGAATAATCAATGGTGTATATATTTAATCTAACATTGGCTATCAAATACCAGTTCAATTTGCCCAAACTCATGAAGTCCCAAGACAGAAGTTCCCACGAGCACATGTAATATTACAAGCTGTTGTTTCACTGCAGAGTAAAACGAAGGAATATCATGAACAAAAGCCATAGGACATGACAATTGAATAAGTAGCTAAATTAAAAACAACTAATAAGTATACCTCTGCCTCATCTGCCCCACCAACTTTGGCTGTTCCATTGACCCTCTGGGCATCTTCTGTTGCAGTAAGGAGAGAAAAGAAAAAGATTAAAAGGATGATAGCAGTGAGGAATTGAAAACAATAAGATGTAATTCACACGGTATATCTGATTAGATTGCATTATCAATGAACACTAAAAACACTGCTACCATAACTCATAATAGAAGATTTCTGCATCTATGCCTCAAAATAGAGAATATTGCTTCATTTAGATGTGTAACTGGCTGCACTGAACTTTTTACACATGTAGAAGTCTCACCGAAACCTAACTTAACGTTAGATCCTATTAATATTTCTGGATAAATGCATGCATGAAGAAACATTTCAGGGAATAGACTTAATTAGCACTGACATTCATTTCATCCACCAATAACAAAGCTAAGTGTTTTTCTTTGCTCATTTCCAACCAAAATGGTAGAACAGTCATGTACATTTAACAGTCCAACAACAAACAAAATTTATTCTAACAAGATTTTCTATTTATATGATTCGCACTACTGTGATAGTGGATACTTCAATGCTCTAAAAAAAGAAGGTAATCTATATTATAACATATATGATTTAAGTGTCTTACATTTTAACATCCCCAATATAATCACAACATAATGTCCATTAACGCACAGCTTTAATCATTTATTAGTATAAGAATGGGTATAAGAGAGAAAGAGTTTTGGTAGCACTACATACGGTCTCCTGTTAACTAATTCCTGATTCATTCCAACCCTGAATTTTGAACCACCAATTGTCTACACCTACAAATGGAAAAAAACTAATATCCTCTTCCGCATTCTACAATAATGAACTTAAAAATTTTGCAACTATCTTGGCCTGCTTAGAGTTCCAACCTCACCATGTCTACCACAAAGAGTTGATATTTCATTATCGTGTATTCCAAGGAAAAAGAAAATAGAATAATAAGTAGAAACAAAAAGAATAATAATAACATGCCTTGGAATCAGAATACTATCAGCAAAGTCTTGGTAGAAGATTATAAAAAGAAATTAAGTCATTCAAGGTGTACAGTGATCAATAAACCAAATGAAACTCTCATGAACTCTGTACATAAAAGAGGTAAACTTTTTAGTTAGCATACAAGACTTGGGTAACCTCTAAAATAATTTGAAATACGCACACATACTGACATACATCAAAACATATACATATATAATTTATCTATTTATTTATTGTATTGTTGTTTCTATTATTCATTGTTTGTGATTAACACTGATGCTCTATTAGTAAACTGCAATAAAGAGGTTGTGAAAAAATGGAAAATTGAGCTTTCCACTTTTCTGTAAATACTTTTTAGTGCAAGAATACTTTGCAGTTCTAGAAAAATTTACACAAAAATCTACAAACAATTACATTCTAATAATTAACACAAAGAACATAATTATGTACATTGTTTTGGTAGGATAGTTTGTACATATTAGTAGATGATACCAAAAATTCTTATTCTATCTCTCCTACCATTTCGTGTGTGGGAATTGGAGAGTAAGCAAGCTAAGGTACTCAGAAGACTCACATTCAACACTTGAACTCCAACTCAATCACCTCTAGATTCAAGGTAATTCTAGTGAGTAAATGCCACTAAAATTTAGCTTTCCATTTTTCTCAGAAATACTTCATAAAGTATATTTCTACTGCATGAATAGTGCACAAAAATTTACATAAAATCTTTAAATAATTAAATTCTAATAATTATAACAAACAGAACATAATTAAAAAATATTGCTGTTATAGAATCAGTTTGTACATATTAGTCAGTGCCACAAAGATTCTTATACCATCTCTTCTGCCTTTTCATATGTGGCTACCAGAGAGTAAGCAAGTTAAGGTACTTATGAGACTCATATAACACTTGAACTTGACTAAATCAGAGTCAAGTGAAGTTTGAGGTTTATTTTCGAGTATCTAATCAAGTTAAGTTTGAGTGTTTTAATACTCGACTTATGTAGGTTGTGAGTTTAGCTGAGCTTTCATTTTTCTTGTAGTGCATTTACAATATAAATCATCTATAATATGCATAATCAATTAAATATAATATTATTATCTTATATTACAATTTTGCCCTGACTATACAATAATCAAGCCTAATTGAGTAAAATCAAGTAGTACAACTACCTTTTTCAAGTCAAGCTCAAGTCAATTATCTAGTCTTCAGTTGAGCTTAAATTAATGTTTCACACATTATTGACTTGACTCGACTAATTTAAAGCCCAAAAATAAGGTGTTCAAGATTCCCAAATATGGATCTTATCTACTTGATGCATCTATACATAATCAATGTAATTTTGTATGATCTACTTTAAAATTTTGATATTACCCTTTATCATTTTTCCTCTAGCAAGATAAGCTAAACTCTAAACAAATACATATTTACAAACCATAAATTTTGAAGAAAAAAAATCATCTAATGTATCCGGAATCTTAGAGTTTCCCTTAAGCAGCAAGAATTTTTGACATCAAATACTTTAAGGCTAAATGCTCTCATTAGGATACAACTTTAGCAAAATAAAAGGTTACAACCTCGATTATGGCAGCCAAAAAAAAAAAAAAAAGAAAACAAGAATTTGATTGCTTTTTAACATAAAACAATTAGATTTTGGTGTTTGCATATAGATTTCAATGGTATTCATTTCATTTTAGCATACTATAGATAGATACTCTAGTCACCCAAACTGAACCGATTAGAGTTAATATAAGTATTTACCTGACTTACCATAGACCACACTATTTTCGCAATCCTCAAAGTTCAAACGTGGGAATGGAATACAGCTAAGCTTATTCCAAATTATTAAAATCCCATTTGACCAAGTCAAGTTAGTAATTGATATAAGAGGCTTTCCTAATTTATGGGGGAAAGAGACCTTTTATCATTAGAGGACCTGTCCCGCATTGCTTGGTAGAAAAGATGGAAAATATTTATCCAATGGTTAGGTTTCATAACCACTTCCCAACTTTGCATCTTAACATTTGTTAAAAACTGTATCCCTCCTCCTTTCCATCTTCCCAACAGGCAAAAACACTATTCACAAACTTTTTTCCTCTTATTCTTTCTCCTTTCTTTTGGTGCAGTTCCCTTACAAGATTTCCATTCTTTTCTCACCATTCAAATATTGCTCATGGAAACCTTCTCCTTTAACTCAATCATGATATTGCTAATTGGTTCATCAACAATCCAAGGCAAATTTCATTTTATCTTCTCTATCTCTACTAGACCTGAGATCAAATCAAAGAGTTAGGATCTCACATATAAGATCTAAAATTATAAATTGGAATTTTTTTAAGACAAAGTAGTGAACCTGGTGTAAAATTATAAATTAAGTATAAACTCTTAAATTTATTGGTTGATGCAAGATTGAAACTAATGGCATGTGAATCGGAAAACCAAGAAACTAAACTGAAAACTGAGTAATTCAGTTCTGCATAAGATAAGTTTTTCTTCCCAGTCAGTTCGGTCTCAGTTTCTCATTAAAAATTTAAGAGGTCGATGTACCACAACACCTTGACCCTTGATTGAAAGAAATTTGCAAACATTTCATCCTAATTACAATATTTAGCAAACTTGATGTTAGCAAAAAGCAAAGAAACTTACAGAGAAATTAATATCAGTGAAAGCATCATCAGATAACATAAACAACTAAATCGAATAATGTGAATGTACACAGAAACAAGTTTTTGTCAAATAAGTGACATCGTAAAGGTTTTTAAAAGACGGTGTTTTCTAATCCAACCTTTTGATAAAATAAATTAATACAATGTACTAGATTCCAGGGTTTTTTTTACTAGAAAGACTCTAGTTTCAATGATGAAACTAAAAACCTGTTTCAGCAGTGTAGCTCACTCTATCCCACACATGTTTACAAGTGCAATGGAAAGAGTTATCAATTTCGTAGATAGCCTGTAGCTTGGGGCCACCTAATTCACTCTGGATATCTTGACAGATATATCATTGTGTAGCTAGCATGTAGCATGAGGCACCTAATTCATTCTAGGTACCAGTCATAAGCTAGGCCAAACACCCACTAAAAGAGCCAAGAGCTTTTAGCTGGAAAAGAACGAACTGAACCAACAACTAACTAACCCATTACTTGAAAGAAAGTTTTTTAATTTAACCATTTAACTGCATGAAAAGTTCAGAAATAATTATGATAATCACCTCCATCCTCAGGGATGTCAGAAGTCCAAAGGGTAAGGTTGTCCCTGAGAAGCTGCATAATTAAGGTGCTGTCTTTATAAGACTCCTCATTCAGCGTGTCAAGCTCTGCAATAGCTTCATCAAAAGCTTGCTTGGCAAGGTGGCAGGCCCTGATAGAGAAAAATTGAAGAGAAAGAAAGTCATTCATCTCAAAGAAGATGAAAGAGCAAGATACTAAATGAGATGCATCCTATGTAACAACCGATACTAAATGAGATGCATCCTATGCAACAAACCTCTCAGGTGAATTCATAATCTCATAATAGAAGACTGAGAAATTCAAGGCTAAACCCAGTCGGATGGGATGTGTAGTAGGCAACTCAGCCTCTGCAGTAGTGGTAGCTGTCTGCACCAAAAAAAAAAAAAAATCCTGATCTTCAGACCATTTACATAGCATTTAATGACATCAACATTTTACAGCTGAAGAAGACATACTAAGTTCGATCTAATAGTAATACAAGATACTCCCACTTATCCCACTAAAATAAATAAAATAAACTGCATGGTTTGGTTGCCTTCTTGAATTGATTCAATTCCATCTTATATACCGCATAGTCATATTTATTCCACTACAAAATTCAATAAGAGAATAAATAATCTATAGTTTGATTGCCTTCTAAAATAAATAACAAGCCATGAAAAGAGAAGGGAGCGACACATCAGCAGATGGGCCAAACATATTCCTCAGAACATAAAAAAAGGGATACTGTGTGTAGCCATCCATCTTGTTGAGGAGAATAAGTTAATAACAACACCGGATAAACATATATATGCATAAAAGCATATAAGTATTACCTGGAGAAAATATTAAAAAATTAAAAAGAAAAACTCTTTCCACCACATTAAAATGTTTTAAAGCTAGTAAAGAGGTGTCAATCACCTCTTCCTTTTGCCTTCCTCAATCCAAACAAAGCCAGCATCAATAAACAAAGTAAGAACTTCCATAAGCAAAACCATGTCTCAACTGGCTAGGATACGAACATGATGAGTAGGAAATGATCAATCTTAACCAAGTGCAGAACCCAGAAATTCCCATGCTAATGGTTCTCAAGTAATTAAAAGAAACCAAAAAATTTCTATAACTGTTATCAATTCTTAGTTTCCAAGGATATATAAATAACCATCAATTCAAGTTTAAGCTGGATTATAACATTTGGCCAAAATCATTAAAGTTTTTCTAAATTTTTCTTCTACAATACATAAAACATCCATAGAGACAGTCCCCCACTCTTACCAATAAAGCAAAGACTCATGGGCACAATAGGACATCAAAGTTTTCAGATCAAAATTACCATCGATACCAAGTAAAACATACATGATATCCAAAATTTAAGCAACGATACAAAATTTAGTAATCTTACGGTCATGAAGGCTTCCAAATTAAAGAAATTTTCTCGAAAGTTGCTTGTACAACTTGGAGAAAAAAACAAAGGTAAGTACAACACACATGGTCATTATTTGTACTTAATATGTAAAAATGGTTACTAAAATCAGTTTAAAAGTAAACAATTTATTAGATACCTCATATGCTTTCATAGAATGATCAGCAGCCTCTTTTTTCTCATTACCAGCTTTGAATTCAGCAAGATACCGATAATAATCTCCTTTCCTGCGATTCCCAAGGGTAAAAAGTAATAATAATAAAATAAAATAAAAAAATAATAATAATAATAAATCAATCAACCAATCAATCAATAAAAACTAAGTATGCTGCTTGTAAGCAGTCAAAAATGCTGTTTGAATATAACATCATACATCTTATAGAAGAAGACAGTTGATTCAGCCGCAGATGCAGAAGGGATGAGATGTTCATTAATCACTGTCATTATATCATTACAGATGCTTGAAAGTTCAGATTCAACCTTGTGCCTATACTCCTTGATCCGCTTTGCGTTTACCTCATTCCCTTTAGCTTCTTCCTTTTGCTCTATAGAGGAAAGAATCCTCCATGAAGCTCTCCGAGCACCAATCACATTCTTGTACCCAACAGACAGCAAGTTCCGCTCTTCCACTGTCAGTTCAACATCAAGCTTTGCCACATTCTTCATCGCATCCACCATCTCTGTCAAAAATTAAATTTCTTTTAAGAGAGAGATAGATGTAATAAAGCTTTCCATTGCAATGAAGATGGAAAAGACGAAAAATCCCACTAAAATATAGATATTAAATGTTAAAGCATTTCAGAATAAAGGAATTCACCTATCATGACTTTCGATTGGATTTTAATTCTCTAAAATGAAATTATTAGTGAACTTGCAAAATAAGTCGACAACTGCACGCCACTAGCCTTTAAATTCAATCGCACAAATAATACGATTGTCCCAAATTCTATTCAGCACAAAAGAAATAAAACGGCCAATATTGACTCTTCCCTCAACTTTTAAAAAGAAAAACCGTGGATAAATTTACTCAATTATGAGTAAATCTAGTGGACAGTAAAAACAACATCAAGTTCAGCATTTATTTTGATCAAATCACAGCAAGCATAGGAAAACGAAATTATAACTTCGAAAAGAGTGTAAAAAAAAAAAAGAAAAAGAAAGAAAGAAATGTATAAAAAAAGGGATATTACCATCGTAGCGCTCAGCCTGTTCAGCGAGCTTCGCGACGTAGACGAAATTCTGACGGTCTTTAGAAGAAGCCATAGCTGATCTGTCCACAAATAGAAAACCAATTATTTAGGTTTTTATAGTGAGAGGATTTTGCCGTGTCGCAAATCTAAGAACTTGGCAATAGGAGAGAGATTCTCCCCCCTTTATTTATTGTTTACTTTTCTCTCTCTTTCTTTTTTTTTTTGTTGTTTCTTTTCTTTTATTTTATCCGTTAGATTTTCAGTTAAAACTTTATTTAGTGTTAGATGGTTGACAGGTAATTATTGCGGCTCTAAGCTTTTTTTTTATTTTATTATTTTTATTTATTGAATTTTTTAAAATTTATTTAATTTAAAAAAATATAAATCTAATTTATTTTTGAACTCCAGTCTAATTTCCCATAATATTAATTTATCTGCCCCATTACAAGGAGTATAGATGTTGCAAATAAGACGCTCAAATTCCCGAATCCACCTGCCTTTAATTGCCATAAATCCGCTATTTGGTATTGTTCGCACCGCCACAAAGCTTCCTTTATCTCACACTATTAACAGACCCCCAAAGTTAACCATCGACAAGGAAAATACCCAATTGAAATTCAGATTGCCCCCAGGAACCATTATCTGAGATCCCTCTATGATTTCCCTCATCATTTTTTGAATAATCACCATATCAACTCTGTGAGTTACTAATAGTTTCTTCAAAATCCCTATATTTGATCCACTACCCAATCCTCTAAATATTCAAGCAAAGAATTCTCATTCTACCATTTTATGCCCACGCCTAAATTATAAAATTAACAACAGGAGCACTTGCCTCTTTATCCCATCCTCGTTTAACCTTTAATCCCTTGACCCGAGCTCTTTGAGTCGCTCCACCACTACTTCATCTTCACAATTTCTCGAAAAGCCGAGGCATTTGCCTAGCTCCCATGCTTCTTCTGCTTCTCTCGTGATCACTTTCTGTCTATTCAAGAAGTCCCCATCAGATAAGGATTCACTTGCAAATATTTCCTCCAGGCTCTTATCAATTTTACCTTAGGTTTTTTTCAGTTTTCTTCCTTCCCTATTCTTCCTTTTGAAAAGTCTTTCAAAAAGGTCTTCTTCCACCTCTTCTAAAAATCTCACCTTTCTGCCCATTCTTGTCTGCTTCTCCACCGTTTGTACTAGGCTTTATTTGGCCTGTCAACACCTCCTCCCCCTTCCGAGGATAAGCCCCTGCCTCTTTTAGAAGCCCTATTTTATTTTTTCTCCTTCACACATCCCTTTATCGATAGGCTCTTGTCCAACGTACCCAGTCTCATGCCTTCAACCTCACATGTGCTTAAATCCACAATTAGGCCTACCATGTACCTCCCTTTCCCATCAACAGTCCAGCTTTCAGATGTCTATTTTGAATACATTCTTGGCCTGCCTCTTGTCCCTCTTTAATGACCTCTACTCCATCCCCCACTTCTCTTCTTTCTACATCCATACAAGTATCCTCGGACTCTTAGACTAATACCTGCATCACATCATTAGTTAGATCCCTACTGTTATTCTCGGCTGAAGTTTCAAGAATCTGTTCCCCTTCCACTTCTTTTTCTTCTTTCAGTGCACCTTAGAAGCTAGTCTCTCCTTCAAATAACCACTAATAATTACCCTGGTCACGTTTTTTTACTGCATTTTCGTCTGTCTTGTACGTCAGACAACAACAATGGAATGACGAAATCACATCTAAACCTACTTCTGACACTCTCACAGGGTGATTCTTATCACCACACTCCAGGCTAACAGTCTCTTTAATCCTTTCTAATTGGCCTGTCATAATCAGCATAGCACCTCTACTAATGCCATTAAACTTAATGTGTTACCATCCATAAATATAAGTTCCCCTCATATGTTGACAATGTTTTTGAACGTATTGTAATTCCATGCATATAATGGGACACCAAAGCATGTAATCTACGTTGCCCTGTACTTGAACTTGATTTTCTCTGACCAGCTTTCTATCCTTACAAACCATTCCTTAAGCCATACCCATCATGTGTTCTTCATCACCTTCATTGTTTCTATTTTATTAAAGGTGATTAGGAATTGTCTAACTGAGATTTTCTTCACATGGACGTCAAAGACTCCTTGCATTCGAAAGTTTTCCTGCAACCTGTTTGCTTCATAGTAACCACGTGCAGTACCTAAGACACAACTCTCCAAGTTATGCAATGCTTCATCGAAAACACTTGCCTTACAAGACTTCCTTTAGCTGTCTCTGTATTTCCTATTCCCACTCTGATCATCCTCCTCGCTGATCACTATCTTCTCTTTCCTAATCAATGCCTACTGAATGTTCTACCTTATCCTTCATCACTAACAACATTTAAACTGATCGATTTCCAGACACTTCCTTTTCCCCGCCTTCTTTGATTTTCCTTACTTAGTTCTCTTGTGCTTTCTTTCTTACTGCCTTGTATCCTTCTCCAATATGACGATCAACTTTGAAACCTTACATGATTAACACCAATTTTAGAGTCCATTAGCCATTTACCGTTCAATCTTTCCACTATTCTTCTAGCATCACCATATTCAGCAAATCGCACAAAACCGAATCTTTTCCCCATACCACTCCTTTTATGGGGGATGAAAACGTCCACCATTCTCAAAAATCCTTTGAAGCCATCTCTATAGACTCTAGGAGGAACGTTGTTAACAAAAACTAAAAACGCCTTCGAAGAAGCCATTTTTTCAATTAAATATTGATTATATATTAAAGAAAAAATAAGCTTGATGATGGATTTTTTCAGATTGTTGAATCCCAATGATAAAATTCGTAGTAAATCCATATTTACCTAGAAATTACTCTAGCAATTACACTTAACACAAAGTTCAAGTCAGTGAGTTAAAATAGCTCTTCTTTCACTCCTACTGTTGATACTATTAATAAGTTAGGTTTTATAGGAGCTGATCAAAAAGATAATTGTAAGAGGAATGATAGGAAGTCAAATGTAGAAGTACATACTAGTAGTTCACATCATGTTAAATTTGATTTTGACAATCGAATGACTGAAAGTGAATCTAATGGTGAACTTAAAATGAATAGTGGCGTGAAAAAGCAATAGGAGTTTACCAGTGAGGATGTTGGTTGGATGGCTGAGAGTGATGATGAACATGATGAGTTAAATGGCAATGACCAGGGTTTTAAATAGCGGTTGTGTAACGAAATAGCGGTCACGAAATTGTGGTAGCACTATCATCCGCCATCGCTATCGGAGAAAATATGGTTGAGAAATTGAATCACACTCAAAACGGTAAGTAACGATCGCTAAAAAATAGTGTAATGGAAAATAACGGCAATAACGGACCGTTATTGTCATTATCTCCGTTTTCTTAATTACTGGTTCAAATTAAACAGAAAAAAACTTCAATCAACAATAATCCTAATTCAATGCACAAGTTACTCAAATTCAAATCAATTTTAAGTCTTGAATCAACAATCAAAATAAAAAAAGATAAGAAAAAATTAAATTACCTCTTTTTTTTGGTAAAATTTTTGTAAAATAATATTGATCTTTGTAATAATCTGAGAGAGATGATATTGAGAGACTCAGTAAAAATGACATTGATGAGGGTATGCGAGAGAGTGGGACAAATGCAGAGAGAAAAAGAAAACACAAAAAAGAGATGGACGAGGGTTTTTGGCTTACCTTTCTGGTTATCAAATTTTGGGGGAGAGAGGTGTCTGAAGGGGACGTGTCGGGTGGGTGGGTTTTTATTTATTTAATTTTATAATTAATTTTATTAAAATATAAGTTTAAAAATTTGTAATTTTTGAAATTATATATATATTTTAGATGAAAACTTTTAATAAATTTTTTTTATATAAGTTAGATAAAAATAATTTTAATTAAATATTATAATTTGATTTTGTTATTTATTAATTTATGATTTTATATTTGAAATTTAATAATTTTTTTGTTATTTTGGTATTTATATTGTTGTCAATTCTTTTGTTATTAGATTAATTCTTATTAATTTATAACAATAATTGATGGAATTTGAAATTATTATATTTTTAAGTTTGTAATTTTATTAAATATGGATGCTTGGTATTTAACGTATTATGTTTAGTTAATATTTTAATTTATCTAGAACTAATTTTGAATATGAACTTTACTCAAGTAAAAATTTTGTTACTAAATCAAATATAAATGTTTTATTATAATCTAAATAAAATTGTGAATTTAAAAAATAAAAAATATAGATGTCATAAACTGTTTTAAAAAAACATTAAATAAAAGTTTTTATAATTATTATATTTTATAACAAATTGTGCAAAATTAAAAAAAATTCATGATCATGATGACCGCAATGATTTCGTTATATCCAAAAATGTGATAAATGCAACGCAACCGAAAACGTAACCGCGATCGCTATTTAAATCCCTAGTAATGACAATGTTGAGCTTGAAGTTATGATGGTGCTTGATAGTAATGATGAGTTATCTAACCTTGACAGTGATGTTGAAGTAAGGAATTATGAAAGTTTTTATTCTGATAAAGATGGTAGGGCAATTGATAAAGCTATGCAAGGAATACCATATTCAGTTGATGATTACAAAAAGTAAGGCTTGTTAAGAACATATTATTTCATAATGTTAATCACTTTAAAGAAGTCCTTACAAACTATGTCATTCAAAAAGGGGTAAAGATAGTAAAGGTTAAAAATGATAGGACTAGGGTTACAGTATATTTTAAGACTCATGGTTGTAATTGCAGAATCCAAGCATTTATTGTTGCTAATGAAAAAACATTTAAGATAAAGATATGTGAGGGCGAACATACTTATATTAGAGTGAGTAATAACCATTGTATTCCATCTAGTGCTTGGATAGAAAAAAAGTTATGCTCAAAGTTGCATGTTAAACCGGAGATATCCTATAACTTGGTGCAGCATGAATTGAATAAGAATTTTGGGTTGATAGTTAATTTAAAAAAGTTGTATAGAGCTAAGAAATAAGTAATAGAGTAATTTCAAGAGACTTATGCTAGGTCATATGGTATGCTTTATTTATATGCTCAAATGGTAAGGGATACAAATCCTGGTAGCATTACTATTATGCAATTAGAAAGGTCTGAAATTACTATTAACCTTACTTTTAAAAGGTTTTTTTCTTTCATTCGATGCCATGAAGAGAGGATTGTTAATGGCTGCAGACCTTTCATTGGTGTTAATGGTTGCCATTTAAAAGGCCCTTATGGGGGAGCTTTGTTAGCAGTTATAACACTTGATAGGTGTCATAACATATCGGTTCGATGACTCAATCACTAGATGTAAAAGTCAAGAAGTCACCACCAATATTTTTTGTTGAGGTGTGATTAGCCACCAATCCTATTTTTTTAGTCTATGAATTCAAGGTTAGGTTCGGAAATATAGTTACGTGTAAAGAAAGTTATAACACTTTCATAGCGTCTGTCCAAAGATGATACCAAATAATATTATGTGATCTTAAATTGGTCTTATTCAAATAGCTTTTCACTTATTACCTTATTTTTTTTATTATTATTTAAAATTTTATTATTTGAATATTAAAAAATTTTTAAATTATTTTTGATACTTTCGATATAATTTAAGAAAATTTTTCACTTCAAAAGTATTCAAAAAAATCACTTATTTCTTTAAAAGGGCTCTGTCATCGGATTTATTTTAATATCTTGAATGTATGATATGATTCCTTTATATAAACACTTATGTTATGATTTTAAAAAATTAGAAAAAAATCACTTGTGATTTTCTCTTAATTTTATCATTGACAAAAATTTTAATTTGCTTTGGAATGTTTCTTTATCGTTTATTTTATTATTGAAATAAAAAAACAATTTATTGGTTAAACTTTTAAAATATTTCCAACACTTTAGGACTATTTTAAGAAAAATACATTGCCTAAGAAATTTTAATAAAGTCAACACTTGTGACTTTTATTCTTGTAAAATTTTATTTATTTTGATAATTTAAATATTTTATATTTTATTAAATTTTTTATTGAAAAGTTAATCTTACCAACACATTTGACAAAATTTTTTAAAAAATAATTTTTTAAAAATCACCACTTGTGATTTTATTACTATTGTTATATTATTTTTTGTATTTATTTAATTTTTTATTTATTTGAAGTGAATATTATTATTGTTGAAAATTTTTAAAAATTTTCAACACTTTTGAAATATTTTATAAATTTTTTTATGAAAAAAAAAATCACTTATGATTTCATTTTTATTAAAATTTTTTTTTAATTTTTTAATATTATTATTTTTTATGCTTGAAAATTTTTAAAATAATTCTAACACTTTTAGAATATTTTAGAAAATTCTTTTTTTTGTAAATATTTTTAATAAAATCACCACTTGTTATTTTTTTTATTTTATCATATTTTATTTATTTTTCATAATTGTTTTTTTAATATTTTTCTTCATTCTTGTTCATTAAAATTTTAATTTTCATTATTTCATTTCGTTATTTTAAAAAAAAAATTATTTAAGGGAAAATTAAATTTTCAAATATTCCCAAGTTTATTTTTTAGCAATTATTTTAAATTAATTTCAATCAAAAATATTTTATACTCTCTACTATTTATTTTTTTATCAAAAGTTTATACAAAAAAAATAAAAATAATAGAAAAATAAGAAATTAAATAATAAAAATAAATCAAAAAATTGAGCAAAAAAATAAAAAATAAAAAAATTATAACAAAAATACGTAAAATATCCTTGGTCAACATTGATCAAAATGGGGCGATTTAAACGACTCAGTCAACTAGTTCAATTGTATTGGTCAAGGGTTGAAGTTGAAGTGGGTTGTGGGTAGGGTTGCACGGACCCCAGCTCCAAGTTACGAGTTCATACGAATCATCCTCCCCTAAATGACGTTGTTTTGTTTTTTAGTTTTATTTTTTGCAACATTATAAAAAGCCAAAAAAAAATTATTTCATTTTTTCTTATCTTTCTCTCTCTAAAAAAGAGCTTATCTCTCTAAAGTTAAAAAAAAAACCCATCAAAAAATTAAAAAAAAATAAAAAATCGATCGTCAGCATGTCAGCAACCGTTCACCCTTGTCAGTCATCATCATCGATAGCCAAAAAATTTCAACATATTTCTCTTAACTTATTTTGACCCTCTGAACTCAAATCCAGCCTCTGTTTTGTAATAAACAACCTTGAACACCATAGATCAAGGCCCAAAGTTTCAACCAAAATGATTTTTAGTTTTTTTTTTTTTTTGGCGTTAAGATCCTCGCTACTAGAGGTTATGATTTTTTATGTTTGTGTGTATGATTTTTTTTCTTATTTCTTGGGTTTTTGACAAAAAGATTTTTTTTTTTTTGGCATATGGCAGAATTTTTTTTTTAATCAAGGCTTTTATTTTGTAGGGTTTTTTATTGGATGAGTTTTTTTTTCTTTTTTTCATGGTTTCCCCATTTCTATGGGTTTTAGTTCTTTGGGTTTGGTGGAAAGGAGACTGGCATAGATTAGTGTTTGGTGAAAAGGGGATTGGCAAGGTTCGGGTAATGCACGGGTGATGCACGGCCAGTACTGGCAAGGCTTAGGTGGTGCAAAGTCAGTGCTTGGAATTAGGCTATATAGGTTTGTATCTGCTAGGTTCCCTTCATTTGTGTGTGATTACATCTCAATTTAAAAAGTTCTTCTCTTTGATCAAATATCATATTTTTTAAGATTAAGTAAGACTTTGGGGGATTGAGTACCTAAATTTCTACTACCAAGTTTGGCAATGCCAGAATTGTTTTAAACTTTTGCTCATGCTGTCTATAAGAGTTTCTTCCACCTTTTTTTGACTTTCTTGCTTTTTTTTTCTCTTTTTTTTTTACTTTTTACTTTTTTCTCTTTTTTATTTTTTTTCTAAACTAATTAATGAAATAATAATATATATGATCATTATACTTAATAAACAAAAAACATAATCAAAATATCCTAATTGGTTTAAATTAAACATATAGATGCAATTAAGATCCATTTCAATAAATTTAAACAAAATTAAATGTCTACAGTTGTCCTCTTTGCATATTACTGAGAATCGAGAATAAGACAAAGACTAAAAGACAACAATTTTATAAGGATAAGCATATACTGATTTTTTTTTTCAAATCAAATTTAAAAGCTCTTCTCATTAGAGGTTTTGAACAAAAATAAATCAAAACTAAAGCATAGGTATCACTATTAAAAAACTAAAGCATAGGTACCACTGAAAGAAAACTCGAATATCACTATCAAGACAATGTAAATGAGTTCAGATATTGCCACCGAAGAAGACTCGAATATCATCATAAAAAAAATGCAAATGTAGAGAAAAAATACAAATTCAAATTTTAAACTTAGATATCATCACTGTGATTTTGAAAATGTCTCGAATATCACCACAAAAAATATTAAATTCAAGCTTTAACACTCAAATATCACCACCGAAAAAATGAAATTTAGACTTTCAATACTCGATATCATCACCTAGTGACTTTGAAAAATGGCTTAGATATCACCGTCGAAGAAAATAAAATTCATACTTTAATACTCGGATGTCACCATCGAATATTTTGAAAACAACTTATCACAACATTTTCCTTGACTGATGCCGATTTCACTGGGTTTACAACTTTTATGCCAACTAGATTGGGCTTAATGTTGTCATCTTGTGCTATCTTATTGAAATTCCTAAAAATTCTTGATCTTTTGATATGTTTTTGCCTTTTTTTTTCTTTTTTCTTTAATGTTTCCAAAATTGGTGAACACTCCTATGATGTAAATGTCTTCTTTTAAAATGATAATGCAAATAAAATACAATTGTCTTTTCTTAAAATGATTATACAAATAAAATGCAAATATCTTTTACAAAAATGCCAATGCATACATTCCTATCAATGATAGAAAAGGTAATGATGCAAAAGCAAAATGAAAATATTCAAATGCTCAAAATTTTCTTTTCTTAAAAACCCAAGTCAAAATATACAACTACTTAAAATCTTCTTTTCTTAAATTTTCTAAAAATTTTTTTCTTTTAATCTCAAATCTTTCATCTCATTCAATTCCAATTCCTTTTTTTCCTATTCATTTTTCATCAATTTTTGCTTTCTTTCTTCACAATTTGGATTTCTCAACTTTTCTTTTCTTTTTTTCATCTTCAAATCAAATATGCATATGATCAACTTGAACTTGATGAAGGGGAATTAAAGAAAACAAACCATCAAACTTTGGTGAAACTCAATTGATTAAACGTACTTTTATGTTAAAAACTACTTTCATGGTTTCACTTATTTTCTTAAAAAAAAAAATTTTTCAAAATTTTATTTTTCTTCTCTAAAAATTTTTATATTAATGACAAAATTCTCATAAAAAATTACCTTAGTCAACCTTTATGAAAACATTATGACTCTTAAGTCTCTAAAAAAATGGTAATCATTATTATGCACATGTCTAAACAGAGTGGCAATTCCATATTTTCAAACTCTTAGATAGTTAATTGTCATATTAAGGTCTTGATTATCAAAAGGAACCTCATGACTTAATGGGGAAAATTTATCCTTTTTCAACAACAAATTCCTTTGGAAGGTTTTTTTTAAGGTATAATCAGATTTGACACCCTTTTCAATATCACAATGTGATATTTTAATAAATGTCAAGATTAGTTATGGTAAATTTAATATCATATTAGGAAAGGCTAGGATTTTTTATGATAACCCTTACACACATCTCACTCATTGGTTGCAATGAGTTTCATATTGCAATCTCATTCTCACTCTAGACTACCTATTTTTGGATTTTCACCCTAGAGCTTCACTCTTTCATTTTTTTCTTTTTTTATTTTTATTTTTTATGATTTTATCATGCACTCAAGTACTCTTGTAAAAAAGAAAATTTTGCAAAAAGAAAAAGCAAAAGTAAAATTGGTTATAGGGATTTTACAAGGAACAAACTCTTCAGTTCAAATATCCATATTTGATCAAAATGATCTTTTCCATGTATGTAACATAGGCCATGGTTCGAAGTTCTAAAAAGAATGGATAAATAGGCCCAAAACATGTGTTTGAAGGTGATTAGAAAAAAGATCATTTCATATCATGTGAAAGACTTTCTTTCAAGCATTTATCTCTTTATTTTTTTTGTCTTAACATTCCATCATCTCATTTCTTCTTCTCTTTTTTCTTTTCATTTTTTTTTGTTTTTTTGTATCGTTTTCACTTTTGCCCTTTCTTACATATTTCAAGTTTTGTTGGAATATATTCAAAACTTCTAAAACTCAATTTATCTGGCATTTGCCTTTACAACATAAGGCATTCTTCCCTTGCGGTTAAAACATGACTTTATCAAATAAATTTTTTTTTGTATTTTTTCCTAATGTAAAGGGTGATCTTCAGTCAATGTTCATTTAGAAAGAATTCATTAGGCTCAAAAGGACAGCAAATGAATAATTTCTTGTTTGTGAAATAATAAAAAAAGATGATTATTTGTCATTTCAAACTTGGTCACTTGTACTGAAAAGTGATTCTTTGAAAAACTCAAATTTATTTTTATCACATCTCTTCTTTTTTGTCATTATTTTTTTTTGGATCATTTGAATATTTAGAGTGCACGATGTCACCATTTACCTTTTTTTTATTTTTTTTCTTTCTTCTTCTTTTCACAACTTATATGATAACCAATCTTTGTCCTATCTTCATAAGTCAACAAGTTTTATGTGAAAATGGAAATCATGTTGAAAGGGTTTATTTAGGTTTCGATTTCACACATTATCAGCAAATTAGATAGTAGCATGAACTAAGTAATCTTGGGGTAATTGAAAATCATGCTCTTTTGTCAATATTCCTCTAGATGAAAAACATGGTGCATTTGTGTATTCATGATTATTTGAATGACTTTATGTTTGAAGCATAGCCTTGACACTTATCAAATCACCCACATCTATATAAAAAAAGCATTATATTTATTTAATTTTCTAGGAACTCAAGAGGTTTTTCCAAATTGATCATTTCAATGTTTGTTGCCTTAACGAAAGGCATCACAAAGTTCAAATTTGTATCTTTTGAAGCATTAAGGTTTTTCAAATGGTTTTAGAACATGAAAAAGGACACAAAAATATTTTATTTGGATAGATTCATGATAACAGCCACCAATTTTTTTCAAACTTTTTATTATGAAAAGAAAAGAAATTTAAAAAATGGAAAAAATTTCTCTTAATTAAAATTCAAATTCAAACTTTCATACGAGTCATGAATTCATATGCATATCCAATACAAATGTGAAAGATTAAAAAGAATACAAAAGGTTCACATTTTTTTAGTTTGAATCAATCAACCTTTTTGCAACACTGAACGAAATGTCTATCATTTCCCTATAAAAGCACATATAACCATTCTCAAATTCCTTTTCTGTCCATTGCATCAAAATTATTCATATTGATGCTTCAACACCCTTGATTCACCTCTTTTCCAACATATCAAGGTAGAGAGTCTTTAGTGACATGATGATCCCTTTTCATTTAAAACTTTATTTTCCCAGCTTTAATGAAATCTCTCACCTTGTATTTCACTGCAGGATAATTCTCTTGAGTGGTCCTGATTTCACTGTGGTAATCACATTTTGTATTAGGATCATATTATTTCAAGCAAGGGGTTGAAAGGGTTATAAAGTCACAGGATCCAAAAGTTGATTCTAGATAAATTAGGATAACAGTTCATTATAAAATATGAGAATAAAGTTGACACGATTCCTTCTTTTGTCTGCCTTTTTTTGTTATTCCTAAAGGGATTTGATTGATTAACTAGTTGGGACTTAGATGAAAGTGTTTAGAGTCGAAAGCTTAGCTAAACCATTGATTGGTTTAAGTAAAAATTTGATGAGACATTATTTATGATAGGATAATAAAAGCAGTAAACTGGGTAAGGATAATACGAGAAAAAACCATTGTCTCGTTGCTCTTCATGAGTCACAATTTACACATCTTCTTCTTTCTTAGATGCCCCATCTTTCTTCGTATCTTTGCCATTAAGTTTTTCACTCTTGATCGTATTCTCAATTATCTCTAAAAAAATTACCAAGTTCGTAAAATTCTTTATGGCATTCCCAATCATTTTATTATAATAAGGTGCTCGAAGAGTGTTAACAAACAAAATAGTGATTTTTTTCTCTATGAGCAGTGGCTAACCTTGGTCAGCCATATCTCTCCATCTTTAAGCATATTTTTTAAAGCTCTTAATAGCTTTTTTCTTCATATTTTGCAATCATAGATGATCTTAGGCCAAATTTACAATGTGCTTACATTGGGTTACAAATGCTTTAACCAATTCTTTTCATGAAGTGATGCGAGTTCTGTCAAACTAAACATACTACCTAGCAGCAAATTTCATAGGATTATCTTGAAATACATGAATCAAGAGCTTGTCATCACGAATATAGGTAGTCATTTTCCTACAGTACATAGTGTAATGGGTCATTAGGCATTTAGTCCCATCATACTTTTCAAATTCTAAGACCTTGAATTTAGGTAGAACAATCACATCTAGCATCAAACAAAGCTCTGATGCATTCATAGATGCATAAAAATTTGTTCTCTCAATAACTCGAAGCCTCTCCTTTATGAAATCCATTTTCTTTTAGGCACTTGAACCTTCTATTACTTCAAATGAACTTTTTTTCAAATTTTCTAACTTTTTAGAATCGTTAAGGATTCAGATCAGATCGAATTTATCTTCAAGAATAGTGTATCATTGGGACTGCCCTTATGTAGTTATCAAAGGTATTCCAAGATGAAAATATGCCCAAAAAAGTAAGACTTATTGTGATTGTACTCCTTGGGATACTTGGACTTGATGTGAACCAAACCTAATAGGATCTGAGGAACCTTTTATTCTTCGATTGTGGACTTCCTCCATTCTTCCACTCAAATTTTCAACATTCCCATAATCTAGGCTAGGTATCTTCTCATTTCATCTTGAAATTTTTGAAATTTTTTAATTTAGCTATTTTGTTCTTGCTTTATGGGTATTAGATAAGTGGCAAGTAGATTTCTTTGAAACTTTTAACAATCAAGCTCTTGAACCATTATTCCCATAATTAAGAATTAGGATGATGTGTAGCTACATATTTATGCAAAAACATTATATGAATGAATGGATAGAAGCATGCATTTAATGCTATATAAAAAAAAAGCTTTTTAAAAATTGAAACCTATTTTGACAACAAGAATCTCCAAAAAACATTCTTAAATAATCCTAAAATCTACTGTCTATTCTTATATTTCAATTTCAAGATCATGGTACTGCTATTGATAGGTTCTTCAACTGATGCAATTAGGCAATGAACTTTGAGCTTCCCTTCGTTCCCAAAACTTAACCAGCCAATTTTGATTAAACCCTGTATTTTACGTTTGAAAGCGAGATAGTTTTCTATTAAATGACCTGTATTCCGAGAATGATAATCAAACCGAGCATCAACAAGGAGTACAATTATGGTATGGTTTTAGGAGTTGTCACCAATATTTTTTGTTAAGATGTGATTGGCCACAAATCTCATTTTATTAGTTTACGAATTTGAGGTTAGGTTTGGGAGTACGATTACGTGTAGGAAAAGTTATAGCACCCCTATAACATCCATCTGAAGACGGTACTAAATAATCTTATGTGATCCTAAATTGGTCTTATTCAAATAGCCTTTCACTTATTACCATATTATTTTTATTTTTTACTTTTATTATTTGAATATTAAAATTTTTTAAATTATTTTCGATACTTTTGGTATAATTTAAGAAATTTTCTCATTTCAATAGTATTCAAAAAAATCACTTATTTCTTTAAAGAGGATCCATCGTTGGATTTATTTTAATATCTTGAAAGTATGATATGATTCCTTTATATAAACAGTTATGGTATGATTTTAAAAAATTAGAGGAAAATCACCACTTACGATTTTCTCTTAATTTTATTATCGATGAAAATTTTAATTTATTTTAGAATGTTTATTTATTATTTATTTTATTATTGAAGTAAAAAAAATTATTGGTTAAACTCTCAAAATATTTCTAACACTTTTGGACTATTTTGAGAAAAATACCTTACCTAAAAAGTTTGATAAAGTCACCACTCGTGACTTTTATTCTTGTAAAATTTTATTTATTTTGACAATTTAAATATTTCATATTTTATTAAATTTTTTATTGAACAGTTAAACTTACCAACATTTTTGACAAAATTTTGAAAAAATATTTTTTTTAAGAACGACCATTTGTGATTTTAATACCATTGTTATATATATATATATATTTTATATTTATTTAATTTTTCTTATTTATTCAAAGTGAATATTATTACTATTGAAAAATTTAAAAATATTTTCAACACTTTTGAAATATTTTAGAAATTTTCTTTCCATGAAAACTAATCACCACTTATGATTTCATTTTTATTAATAATATTTTTAATTTATTATTATTATTTTTTGTGCTTGAAAATTTCTAAAATATTTTTAAAAATTCCTTTGTGTAAATATTTTTAATAAAATCATAACTTGTAATTTTATTTTTTATTTTTTTCATTATTTATTTTTAACATTTTTCTTTATTCTTGTTCATTAAAATTTTCATTTTCATTATTTCATTTTCATTATTATTTTTTAAAATTATATAAAAGAAAATTAAATTTTCAAATATTAATAAGTTTTTTTTAGTAATTATTTTAAATTAATTTCAATCAAAAATATTTTATACTTTCTACAATTTTTTTCTACCAAAAGTTTATACAAAAATAAAAAAAAATAACTGAAGAATTAAAAGTTAAATAATAAAAATATAAAAAAATTTAGCAAAAAAATAAAAAAATTATGAAAAAATACCTAAAAGGTCCCTAGTCAACACTGATCAAAAGGAAATGGTTCAAACGACTTGGTCAACTAATTTAGCTAGACTGGTCAAGGGCTAACCTAAAGTGGGTTACAGGGCTGGTTGCACGGACCTTAAATCCGGGTTACGGGTTCACGCAGATCTTCTTCTTCTAAACGGCATTGTTTTATTTTTTGCTTTTTTTTTACAATGCTATGAAAGGGTAAAAAAATTTTTATTTCATTTTCTTCTTATCTCTCTCTCTAAAGAGAGCTTCTCTTTCTAGAGTAAAAAAAACCACAAAAAAATCCAAAAATCGACCATCAGCATTATGTCAACCACCATCCACCATTGCAAGCCGTCATCGTCGATCATAAAATTTTTTTAAAAAGTTCTTGTTAACCCCTTTCAACCCTTTGAACTCAAATCTAACCTCTATTTTACAAGAAATGACCTCAAATAGCATAGATCGAGGCTCAAAGTATTGACCAAAATGATTTTTTGTTTTTGGGTGTTTTTAGCGCTGAGTTCTCTACTACCAGGGGCTATGATTTTTTATGTTTGTGTGTGTGATTTGTTTTTCTTGTTTCTTGGGTTTTTGATAAAAAGATATTTTTAATCTGACAAAACATTTTTTTTTAGGCTTTTGTTTTGTAAGGTTTTTTCTTATATGGGTTTTTTTTTATCTTTTTTTCAAGGTTTTCCCATTTTTGTAGGTTCTAGGTTTTTGTGTTTGGTGGAGTGAGACTGACAGAGATTAGGGTTTGGTGAAAAAGGGACTAGCAGGGCTTGAATGGTGCATGGGTGATGCACAATCAATATTGGTAGGGCTTGGGTGGCACAGGCTGGTGCTGGTCGAAAACTGTGTATGAAATTAGGTTGTACGGGTTTGTATCTACTAGGTTCCCTTCCCTTGTGTGTATGATTATAGTTCAATTTAAAAAGCTCTTTTCTTTTATATCCCATATTTTTTTAGGATTGAGTAAGACTTTGAGGGATTTAGTAGCTAAATTTTTACTGCCAAGTTTGGCAATGGCAAAATTGATTTTAGACTTTTGCTCATGCCGTCCATAATAGTTTCTTCCCTTTTTTTTTTACTTTCTTGCCTCTTTTTTTTTCTTTTTTCCTTTTTCTCCTTTTTTCTTGAATAATAATAATAATAATAATAATAATAATAATAATAATAATAATAATATATAATAATTATACTTAATAAACAAAAACCATTATCAAAATATCTGAATAGGTTTAAATCAAACATATAGATGCAATTCGGATCCATTTTGATAAATTTGAACAAAATTAGGTATGTACAATAGAAATTGTGGTCTATTTCCTATTGCTATTGCAATTATGAAACTTGAAAATAGAGACTCATGGGATGGTTTTTGTAGTTATTGAGTTTCATTATTAGTGATTTAAGCAAATCATTGACATTTATGAGTGATAGCCAGAAGGTATGTAATATTAAAATTTTTTCATATTCATTTTTTTTTTTTTCTTTGAATCAGTTTTTACTTTGATTGTTATTGTATGATAGGGATTAGCGAAAATAATGACAGAAATCTTGCCACATATAAGTTAAAGAAGGTATGATAGGCATTTGTATAGTAATTTCAGACAATAATTTCTAGATTTAGAGTTGAAGGTCAAGTTTTGAAAAACTGACAAAATACCTAATATGTGGGAATGGAATGAAGCAATGAGAAAAACCAAGAAAGAAAACAATGATGCATACAACTAGTTGATGGATAAATCACTGTATTTATAGGCAAGACACATTTTTGATCCTACTGTAAAAAGTGACCATGTTGCAAACAACATGGCTAAAAGTTTCAATTAATGGATTAGCATTGTTAGAGGTAAGCAAATCCTCACTCTCCTAGAGGATATTAGAATTAAGTTGATGACATGACAAATTTGAGAAAGGTTGTATATAGTATACATACATTACTCTAAAAATTAAAAAAAAACTTAATGCAAGCAAGTATAATGGTAGGTTTTGTAAAATTATACCTGCTAGTAAGCATAAGTTTAATGTGTTTGAAAGTGGAAGGAGTTTTGTTGTGAACTTGCAATTTAGAGTTTGGAGTTGCCTTTGTGGTTTTTTAGAAATATCAAGTCTACCATGTAAGCATGAAGCAGCTTGCATAATTCACAAGAGGGTTGATATTGAATTGTATTGTTATAACTATTACTCTAAGGAAACTTTCATGTTAGCATATAATGAGTTCATTGATCCTATCCTTAATATCACAATGGCTAAGTTTAAAAGTCAAGTTGATCCAATTGAACCTCCATTACTTTGTCATATGCTAGGTAGACCTAAAAAGTATAGAAAGAGAGAACTTGAAAAACCATTAGCTTGAGAAAAAAAATGCAAGAAGAAATAGCACTGTTGATGCACTTTCTACCTCAAACTTGACTATAATAAAAGAACTTGTCCTAGATCTGTTATTGGAAGTAATAAAAAAGTAATTGCAAAGATAAAGTCTCACAAGTTTTACTTTATTAATTATGTTTTATTACTTATACTATGTTTAGTTTTTTAGGCAAAGAAATAAACCAAGTGCACTGCATCAAGACCACAATTTGTTGTGAACTCTTCAAGACTGTATGTTGCTACTATAGGTAGGGGATCAAAAGCTGCTAGTAGAGGATTAAAAGTTGCTGAAAAAGGATCAAGAGCTGCTAGGAGGGGATTAATAGCCACATCTGTGATTGTGAATTCTGTTGCTACTCCAGTTGGTTTTTCAACTACTAGTTCAAGGACACAAACTACTATTTCAAGTGAAAATCAAATGTATGGCGATAAAGGAGCTTCGCAAGGTAGTCAATATACAACATACTAATCTCTAAAATGGAAATATATAACTTTTTATAAATCAGTGTACTTAACTTTTGGGATGTAAAATCAGGTTAACTTTTGAGACACAAACTACGTTTAGGAAGCCTTTGTATGCTCCATTAGGTTACTAATCTCTATAATCTTGTTTGCTATTTTCATATTAATATAATTATGAAATTATAAACATCCTTTTTTTAATTAATCTCAAAAATATGGGCATAGTCAATTTATTTCATTATTGCTTAGGTTTAATTAGTTGCTTGTTTCTTGTGCTAGGATTAGATTTACAAAGTGCATGGTAATGCATGTTTTAAGAGGAAATTCTATCAAAATTATTGAAACTTTTAAAGCATAGTCACTTAAGGCAAATGGAAGATCAAATAGAGCTTTAATCACTTCAAAGGTTATATCAATTAAGGTAACAAAATTTGAATGCCTAACCTAGCCAATTACCCTAAACCCCAACTATTAACAATGTCAAAATGATAATTTTAAATAAAATTTAAGCTAAAAATATGCTAACAACGCAAAAAAAGGTAATTTGAAATAAAATGTAAGTTTACAATATTAAATTAGCAAGGTACATAACAACTTCATATTAGTATTTGTTTAACACTAAATATTATTTGTTTAACCCTAAACTTTATTTGTTAAAAACAATAATTAAAATAACTAAAAACATAAAAAACAATTGTTTTCAATAAGTTCAAAGCATGCTCAATTTTTTTTTCAATTTTTTCTTATAGCACTAACTGTTTTTTTTTTTCATTTCTGTCATAAAAACTTCTAATCTTCATGACATTTCTTCTTATACCAAATCTTCATTAGTATTAAAATGTACAATTATTGGATGCCACAATTGAAAAATCCACAATTCTTTCTTGACAAATAAAATGGAGTTTTGATGATTGTCATAACATATAAATCTATAAACCTATAGCTAGACCTAACTTAGGAGTCACCATCAATCTTTTATATTTAAGTGCAATTGGCCATCTAATTGATTCTGTCACATTTTAAAAAAATGTCTCAAGCTTGACTTAGGTATCTTTAAAAGGTAAATTTTAGTCTACAAAATCATTAGTAGGTTTAGGAGTACGATTACGTATGAAGAAAGTTATAGCATCCTAACAAACATCCATCGAAGGATGGTCTCAGTTTAATTTCGTGTTATTCAAGCCTTAAAACATATTTGTATTTATATCAAATAATTTAATATTAAAAATTAGTCTTAAAGTTACTCCAATCATTTAGTAGCAATCTAAGACAATTTTCTCACCTCATGAGTTTTCATAGAAACTTGAGTCCTACCCTAAAGAGGCTTTATCATCAAATTCATTAATATGATTTTTTTCAAAAAATTAATTTTGATAACAATTAATAAAATCATTCAATCGTTTGGTAAGATTTTATATCGATGTATATCCCTTAATTGTTTGGTAGGATTTTTATTTAAAAAGCCCTTCTATGAAAATTTTAAAATGAATCATTAAATCTTTCAATATTTTGGTAAGATTTAATTGAAAGATTGAAATCCTTTAATCATTTGGAATGATTAAAATTTTATTTTTTCTTTAAAATTTGTTATGAAATTCTTCAATTATTTGGTAGAATTCATAATTCGATATTTAAATCCTCCAATAATTTGGTAAGATGAAAAATTATTTTTCAAAATTTATTATGAAATTCTCCAATAGTTTGGTAGAATTCATAATTTAAAGATTTTTAAACTCATAAAAATCCTCCAATCATTTTGTAAGATATCATGAATTAAAAAATTATTATTATTATTTTATATATTTTAAAACATCCATAAACAATAATATAAAATAAATAAAAGCAAATAAAATTTATACCAATTGGACCAAGTCCAAGTCGAAATCCAAAATAAATTGAACTTGGAATGGCCCAACAAAATTCTAACCAAGCTTGAAAATAGAAGGTTGGCTAGATAATTTTGGACTTCACTGTTGGGCTTGAATTTTCTTCAAGATGGTGAGTAAGTTTAGCACTATTGTGATTAAGCTTCGGTAATGGAGGAAATATGACAGAGAGACAGTGCGGTGGTTTTGCTTTTGCTAATTGCTTTTTGTTTTTTCTTTGATTCCTTTGTTCTTCAACATATAACTCTAAAAAGAAAATCCTAATTATCTAAACCCAAAACCCATAAAAGACTATAAAAAAACCCTTAATTTTTCTACTTTTTTTTTTCTCTTTCTCTCTTGATTTTTTTTATTAATTCTTGATTGTTTCTAATTAATCCTAATAAGGTCTTTTTATAAGCCTCTAATCCCAATTACAATAGGAAAAGGAGTTTTTTAGGTTTGAATCTCCTAATCAACTTCAACCTTGGATTTTTAATCCAAATTCACCTCTCAAACCAATTTCATTTTATAGTCCTTTTTCAATTAAAACACTTTCAATTCAACAACCCAATTAAAATTAAACCCTCTTCAAGTTTTAGCAAAACAATTCTTTCCCCACTTTTTTTTAAAAAAAATAATAACTCTAAACTATATACAATATCAAAAATAAATTAAAAAAATTTAAAGCTTAATTTTAAAATATAAATTGACCCTAAACTAAATGAGATGTCTACAATAATTATGTTCATATTCTGATATCTTTATAGTAGCTTTTCGATCACATCAACAATATTTGTTCTGAAATTGAATATTATAATCTAGTGCATGACTATTGCTTGAATAAGGTATGACAATATTTTTTGGGAATTTTTTTCAAACACTTAGTGAATAATTACAAATGACCCTATAAAAATAGCACGTAAATAAACAAAATATGGTCAAAAACTCTAACAACAAAACAATAAATAATTTTTTCAAACATAACAAAACAGAACTTATTTACTTGATGAACAAACACATAGTGAACAACATATAAAAAAATACACAAATAAGCAAAACAATAAAACAAAACAACATGCAACTTCAACATCTTAATTTGTCAACATAAGAAAAACCAAGAAACAAGTTAGAATCATCACACTTTTCTAGCTTAACAAATTATGATGTCCGTATAGCAGCTCTTCAATTTTATAGCTTCAGGTATTCACCTATCGAGTTTATAGCTTCAACTTCCTTCTTTATTTTTGTCATAAAACTTATAAACTCTATGATATTTCTTCTCAAACTAACATCTTCATTGGTATTAAAATATACATTGATTGGATGCCACTATTGAAAAAATCTACAATTCCTTTCTTGACAAATAAAATGGAGTTTTGAATGATTATTTTTAGATTAGGATATCTTTATAGTAGCTTTTCGACCATATCGACAATAGTTATGCTGAAATTGAATAACATAATCTGGTGTGTGACTATTGTTTAAAAAAGGCAAGGAAATATTTTTTGAGAATTTTTTTTCAAACACTTAGTGAACAGTTACAAATGACCCTATTAAAATAATACATAAATAAACAAAATATGGTCAAAAGCCATAACAACAAAACAACAAATAATTTTTTTCAAACATGACAGAACAAACCCTAATTACTTGATGAACAAACACATAGTGAACAATATTTTTAAAAAAATACACAAATAAGTAAAACAACATGTAGCTTCAGCATCTTAATTTGTCATCATAAGAAAAAACTAAGAAAAAGTTAAAATTATCTCACTTTTCTAGCCCAATAAATTCTAATATCTTTACTACTACTCTTCAATTTTGTAGCTTCTGCATCTTCACCTTCAGGGTTTATGTTGGTAACAAATATATTGAGTATTTAGGGATAAAATGATCTTAATTTTAGGACCTTAACCTATAGTTAATGAAAGGATTTTTTTGTCCTAATAAATTGAAGTGTTTAGGGTGAGTTGTCTATTTGTTATACTAATAGATTTGTATTGAATTTAGCTCAAACTTATGAATTTAGATGGAATTTACCCTTCATAATAATTTTTTTCTTCAATATGTTGTTATTTTAATTTTTTGATTATTTTTTAAATTTAGTTTGTTTTTTATTTTAATTTTTATTTCAATAAAATAATATGAATAAATTATTTTTTAAACAAAAATTTTTTAAATTTATATATATGTATATATATATATATATGCACGTACATTTATGCATACATATATATTATTTAAGCCTTCTTTAAGATAAAAAGACTTCTCGTGCAGTGCACAGGCTAAACTTAATACACTATATAAGTGAAATAAAATTTTGATTATGTAGATAAAAATTAAAAGAAAAGAAAACTTTACAATTATTTTAAACTGTAAATGAGAGAAAATATGGGATTTATATCATACAATTTTTTTTAAACAAGTACAAATTTTCTAATATGGAAAAAAGTAATATTAAAATTGGATTTTTATGATTTGAAGAAAAATTAAATTACTACTATATTTTTAGTAAGACATATATTTTATTGTTTATAAATTTCTAAATTGAGTTGATATCACTTTACTCGTATACCAAGCTCGGAGTTTTCTTATTAATACAGAAAAGATTAACCAAGAATCAATAAGAAAAGAAAATCAGAATACATTAGAATATCTGGAAATATATGGCAGCTTGGTTCTGTCAAGCTGCTTCTTCCAACAGTCCACGTCTCCAACATTAATTTTCCTCTTCAATCTTCGCCACAACACTACCCTCTCCTTTTTTATTGCTTCATCGCTTTGATTCTTGTCCGAAGAATCCATCTATTGTTTGTCATCCTTTGTGTTTTTCCACAACTCTCTCATTCTCTCCCTCATTCCGCAATTCCTTTCCTCCAAGGAAATCACATTTCAAATCCTTTTTCCTTGAAAACTTGATGCCTGTTCCTTGAAAACTTGATGCCTGTCACTTGCTCAAAAGCAAAAGAAAGCCTCAACGCTTTTCCAATGAATTATCCAATTCTGAAAATCCTCCCTCGGTCCATCAACAAAAATCTCTTTAACAAAAATTTCTGGGATCCCATAATCAGGCCATCTCTGGAAACTCCATTGCAGTCTCAGAAAATATGAGCCTCCACACTCCTCACTGCCTTGATTAATCATTAATCTGTTACTTAGGTTTTATGGTATGCCTGCAGAAAGGAAGTCTTTATTTCTTCCCTACAAAATGAATGGTATGGCTCTATGTTAAGATCATACCAAAGCCCAGCCTCATTCTAAAGGGTGACTGGGAAGATCCTCATAATCATCTCAACAGAAGATGCATTATTAGCACGGCAAATTAAATTTGGTAAACCAGCATAAATGAGTAACCGGATATTCGTTGTGGCTGCCGTGACTGACAGGTAACGGGGCAATGTTAACATATGAAGTAGCCTCAATAAGATTAAGATCGGATCCTAACCAATTAGCAGAATTTGAGACTGCTGCACTTAAACCATTGCTTCTGAACAATGTTTTGAGGTCATTAGGTGTATTAATCATGGATTCAGATTGGAAGTCGGAGGCATGATCATCATAGTCATAATGTTCTAACTAAAGAAAGAAAATAAAGCCATTTTATAATCATATATTCAAGAACCTAGAAGAGACCTATGTTGCAAATTGAATAACTGAATTAACAATAAAAAATAAATTAACAAATTTGGGAAAAGCATAAATATAGAATATCATGAATGATATGTACATAAAAGTTTATTTAATAGTGAAATTGAATCATATGTGATTTATTTTAAGGGCTAAGACCTTTTGAATTTTTTCCTCGAAAGATAGTTTTCAAGACAAATGACGAGAACAATCAGGAATTGTACATCGTGAGTGGATGCCAAAATCGCATTTCTTACAATGGTAAACCCAGAGCCGATTTGGCAAATCTTGGCCACAGTGATCACAAAGGAAAGTTTTAATATTCTCGTTGATGCATGAGAAGGAATAGTAGAGAGTGAGTAGATGTTGGTGATCCTTATGCTTTATGGTTTGGGGCAGTTGAGCACATCCAACATGGAGATCAAATTTACATATGGAGCAATGGTAGTCAAAACCAGTGCCATAGTCATAGCAAGCGTTACAAATGAAAAGGCCACTAATGTAATCGTGAGGAGGGGTGGAGAGAAGTTTGAGAGAGTGGTGAGGGTGGGATTTGTGTTGCACCTCTAATTTCAAATTGAAGCATGACTTGTGAAGAAGGAAATTACAGTCAGACTTGGTGCACCTGAAAATTGAACCCGTAACATCTAGGCCACAGCCAGAGCAAATAAGTTCTTCCTCTGCTTGTATTCGATCAATCGGCCGCAAAGGATGGCTGTGGCTGAAATGATTCACGCATGGACGCAATGGTAAGTATGTGTGGTGCTTAGGCGTCGTCATCTTTATTATCAGGACTTCTTTTTTGTCAACCAAGGCTAACATTAAATCCAACTTCTAGTGGAAATATATATATATATATATATATGAATATTCCTTTATTGTCATAATAACTTTACAATAACCAAAGTCTCCTTGTTTAAGTTATGTTTAAAATTAGATCTAATAATTTTAAATATAATATAATGATATAATATGAAAATAATATAAAAATATATATAAAGTGATATGATTTAAGATTTTGATAAAAATCATATATAAATTTGATAAAAATAAAAAAATATATTTTGTATTCTTATGTCAATACGAATTATAACACAATAATTTTTATATTTGACACAAAACGGACACAATATGAATTTCAAATTATTAAATTTATTTAGAATCAAATGAATAATTGAGTTCTTTTTCATTCAAGTGTTTATTTGGTTATTACTATTCTTAGGATATATAAGATCTCTAAAATTCGAATCCCCTTAGACCTCCTAATATCATACCAACCCTCTTTATTTGGTTTACGTTTGGAATCAAAATAAATAATGGAATTGCTTTTCATTTCATTGTATATTCCTTGATTGTTCATCACTTCTCATATTGCAAATGTATTTATTTGGATTAAATTTGTAAATAGAAACTTCTGATAAGAAGAATCATAACTTACTTTCTCTTATTAATCATTATAATTGATAAACAATAAAAAATTTTTACTTATCTTTTGGCCCATGTAATGTATGTGCGTAATACCATTAAATAGGAATGTCAGTTTAAATTAACAAATTTTATTTGGCCAAAAAATTTGAAAAAATTGTATGCAATACATAACTAATACAAAGCATAAGGATAACAAAAAGTTGTAATCGCTTTTGATCAACGTGGAAGAGTGGTTAAATTCTCACGCAGATTAAAAATTTAATATTTTATTTTTTACAATATGACAAGTGTATTTTTAAGTGTTGCTTGAGTTTAATTTTTTTTTAAAATGATTCTTAGAAGCTATTATTTAGTAAATTTGATATTCAAATCTTAGCAATTACAATCCCTTTCTCTGTTATCAAACTACAACTTTTTTTGTACAAAAAAAAAAAATTAAAGAGCGCAAATCAAATAAATCATTAAAATTATTTTAAAAATTTATAAAAATGTCATTTAAAAATGATTAAATTCAAGCAAAACTTAAAAATATATTGATCATATTATAAATAATAAAATAGTAAGCAATTTTTAATCTTCATGAGAATTTAAGTTGAAAATTTAAATTTGGATTCAGCTTAAACAGTCCACTCATCTTAGAAAGTGGATTTTATAAAGGCTAAGATTCGATTTCCAACACTTAGAATTTTTTCTTTCAAATTTCTCTTAGGCCTTGACAAAAAATATATATATTCTAAATTGAAAATTTACTCTAAATCTTATATACTAATAATTTAAGTAGATTATTATTTTCAATAAGCATCAATAAGACAATAATTGAATTTGAAATTAACTCATATGATTCATGTAACCAATTTTAAAAAGTGGTATTAAACACATTTAAGTTTAAATTTTAATACTTGCAATTCAATTTCTTATTTTTAAGTTAAAATCTTCTTAAATTATGACCTCTTTTATACTAAATATAAAAGAGTATGCATCAAATTAATCATTAAAATCATTTAAAAAACTATTAAAAAATCATTTAAAATAAGATTAAATTCAAGCAAAACTTAAAAATACACTGATCATATTATAAAATAAAATAAAAATTTAAGAATTTTTTAATCTTCATGAGAATTTAAGTTGAAAATTTGAATTTGAATTTAGTTTAAATAGTTCATCACATATCTTAGGAATTAAATTTCATACCGAGGTTCGATCTCCCACATTTTTTTTTTCAATTTTTCTTAAGCTTTGACTTCTTATGTTAAAAAAACTCTAAATAAAAATTTTGCTCTATCTCATATACAAATAATTTAAATAGATCATTATTTTCAATAAATATCAATAACACAATAATTAAATCTAAAATTTAGCTCATATAATTATTATAATTAATTTTAAAAAATAATATTAAATATATTTAAATTTAAATCTCCATATTTATAATTCTATACGATTTAATTTGCGGTCTATGTAAATCGATCAGACTTATTTTTATTATCCACTGAAATTTTTACATCTTTGATCTCAAAGTGTGTTAGTGTTGGAGTCAGATTTGACATTTTTACATACTATACCCCGGACAAGAACTTAGCTTGATGCATCAATAATCAATGCAACGTTTTGGGTCTGACACCATCAAATCAAATCAACTCACCCCCATTAGCCACATTTTTCACTTTAAACTTGCGGGGATTCGCAACTAGTACTACTAGCACTAGCTTGGCAAGAAACAGTTGCAGTTTGAAGGAACCGTCGTGTTTTATATGAATCGCAAAAAAAAAAAAAAAAATCAAATTGAAGAGATTGATTTCAATAGTACGATACATTAGTATTCATAAATTTTTAAAAGTTAATTCAATTAAAATTTAAATTTGATTTAATAATCATCAAATTAAAGCTTAAATAATTTAATTTATTAAATAAATTGAATTCAAATATATTAATATTCGATTCAAATAACTCATGAATTTAATCAAAATTTTTTATTATATATATATATATTTAAATAGAGTTTATTTAAGGTGTTTTATAACCTAAAATACTTTGAAAAATTTTTTATAAAATTAAAAATAATTATTTAAGATATTTTTGATATAAAATACTTTGAATAATTTCTTTTAAAATTTTTTTAGAATTATTCTAGGAGTGTTTTGCCAGAAAGCGTTTTAAATAATCCTCTAATAAAAATTGAAAAGGATTATTCAAAGTGTGTCTAGCTAAAAATATATTAAATAATCTTTTTTAATTTTTATGAGAAGATCCACTCTCATTTTTTTTAGAATATTTTCATTTAATTTTTGTAAGAGATTATTCAAGGCGATTTATGGGCAAAAACGCATTAAATAATCTCTAATAAAAATTGAGCAAAAAATATCATGAATAATCTCCTCATAAAAATTGAAGGGAATTATTCAATGTGTTTTTTAATATAAATGTTTTGAATAACCCAATTCAAGTTTTTGTAAAGGATTATTCAATATGTTTCTTATAAAAAAAAACATCTTGAATAATTCAAAAAAAAATATAATCCCTTCCAAAAAATTTGACGGGATTATTTAAGATAATTTTAGCCCTCATAAAAATTGAAAGAGATTATTGAAGGCGTTTTTTGTTAGAAATACTTCGAATAATCCTATTCAACTTTTTGTAAGAAATTATTTAAGGCATTTTCTGGGCACAAATGCTTTGAATAATTCTCAATAAAAAATTAAAAGGGATTATTTAAGGTGTTTTTTATCAGAAACACCTAGAATAACCCCATTCAATTTTTTAAGAGATTATTCAAGGCATTTATGACCAAAAACGCTTTGAATAATCTCAAAAAAAAAATGACAGAAGATTATTTAAGATATTTTTTATTATGTTTGATAAAAAATAGTTGTAAAAGATCTTAATCTCAAGGATTGAGCTTCTGTTGAGTATAAGAATTAAGTTTATTTTTATATATTAATCAAGCCTAATCGAGCGAGCTTAAATAACTTGATTTCGATCATAAATCAAGCTCGAGCTAAGAAAATAAAACTTAATTAAGTTCAAGTTGAGTATCGAGTGGTAAGTTGAGAGTCCAGCTTAAACTTTTCATTGTATCATCTCGATTTAGCTCGATTACACTCCTAATCACATTGAAATGAATACATAATTCTAAAATCTTAAAAAAAACAAAAACCACAAAACAAAAGACAACAATTTATAAAATGATTGCTTAACACAAACAGTACATAAAAATGTAGGCCTAAAACCAGGTCCTTTCATCAATGCCCCCTAGAAAGAGAGGCAACCCAAAGAGCGCAAACAAGTTGACCCATTGGAAGGATTCAATTTCTATGCACACTACCATGCTAGCTTCATTCTTTCTTTGTTCCAGAGCATCGGCTTATTGCACATAGTTTTTTCTTCTCAAAACAATCTAAAAAACACCAGCAGTAACTGAGAAAATCATCTTACAACACTATTTTTTTTAATGAGTTAATAGCACTCATAATGTTTAAATTTTGATTCAAATTTTATTTTAATCTCTATATTTTAAAAAAATTTAATAATCGGATCTCTAATTGTTTAAAGTTATCTTATTTTGATCATTCTTTCTATAGAATCGTTTAAATTAACAATAAATACTAACTGATACCATGTGATGACGTTAGCTAACATCTCACATGACGATTGAGAGATCAAAATAGAATTTTTTCAAAATTTAATAACAAAAAATGAAATTATCTTAAAATTTTATATATTTCATATATATTTTATAAAATATTAAATTTAAAATTATATTTGTATATTTATTGTTATAATATAATTTATTAGTTATATTTTTTAGTTCTTAATAGAAAATAGATTATTAAAAATTAAAATTAAGTTAAAAATTCAATATCATTTTAAAAACAAAAAATATATTTTCTATTAAAATATTATTGTACACATAAATCAAAATAAAAATATTATTTTCTATCCATAAAATATATTTTTTAAAATATTAAATGTCTTTTATTTTCCTTTTTCAAATATATTTTATAAAAAAATAAATAAAGGAAAAGATAAAAATAATTCAAGAAAAAATTGATTTTTATATATTTAAAATATATTTTTATAAAATATTATAATTTAAAATATATTTTAATTTTTACTATGATATGATTTATTAATAGAATAATATTTTAATAGAAAATAGATTTTTTAAAAAATTAAACTTAAGTTGAAACTTTCAAAATAATTTTGTTAAAATTACATATTATCATAACGTGTAAATTCATGGATCTATTGCTAGATATAGATTAAAAGAGTCGACACTAATCTTTTTTATTAAGGTGTGATTGGTCATCTGATCAAATCTGTTCTATGTAAAGATGACTCTCAAAATTGACTTAGGTATCTTTAATAGTAGATTCTAGTCTAAGAAATCAGATTTTAGATTCGGGAGTATAGTTACACGTGAAAAAATTCATAGTATCCTCACCACGTTCATCCAAAGAATGATACCAGTTTGATTTCAAATTATCTAAACATTAACTATATTTATAATTTACCAAAATATTTAATGTTGAAAATTGATATTCAAATTACTCCAATAGTTTGGTAGTAATTTAAGATAATTCTCTCACTTCGAGAGTATTTATAGAGACTAGTGTCATACATTGAAGAGGTTCTGTTATTGAATTCATTAATATATTTTTATTCAAAAAAATAATTAGTAAAATCTTTCAATAAATTTGTAAGATTTACCTTAATGCAAATCTCCCAATAGTTTGGTAAGATTTCCTTATAAAATTTTTTTAGAAAAATGTATTAAATTTCTAATAGTTTGATAAGATTTTAATTTAAAATGCAAATACTCCAATAGTTTGGTAGGATCAAAATAAAATATTTTATTAATAACAAATTTTTTTATAAAAATTAATTTATGATATTTTTCAATAGTTTGGTAGAATTCATAAAAAAATTTAAATTCATGAAAAATTCTCAAATAGTTTAGTAAGATTCATGAATTTAGTTTAGAAACATTTTTTTTTGTTTTTTTAAATAAATAAATAAAATAAAATTTACAAAGGTATTTTAAAAAATAATAAAATTTTTAATTTAAAATAAGTAAAATAATAATTAAAGATAAAACAACAACAATAACAACAACAACAACAATAACAACAATAATAATAATAATAATAATAATAATAATAAGAAAATCTAAAAATAAAATAAATAAAAATATAAACAAAAATGAAAAAAAAAAAGAAACCTGCGACCGGGTCAAGTCTGAAGTTGAGTTCACGCAGGTCAGATATTCTCCCTAAAATGACGCATTTCAATACCGTATAAAAGCAAAAAAAATTATTTTTTCTTAAATTCCTTTGCACCCTCTCTCTAGCCTATATTTGCTCTGCTGTTTCTCTAAAAGCTTGATCATAAACTTCAAAATCCCTAGATCTCGACCAAAAATCCTAGTTTTCAACGCAGTGAAATTCAAACAGCCACTGACAACTTCAAATTTTTTTAGAAACCAAATGAACCTAGAAAGCGGCAACTTTCGTCCCCTTCCGACCACCGTGGATGTTGTCAGAATATTCAAAGCTTTATTGGAAATCCAAATTTTTTTTTAGAATCTTCCCAAACCCAAAAAATCATAAAATTTTCAAGAAATTCACCAAACTTTACATAGAAACTCGAATTATTTTCACAATTTCAAATCAAACAAAACCTATACCTAAACTTCCAAAATAATAATAATAAAAAATAAAACCAAAATTCTTGAAACTTAACCTTCAAAACACTGAAACAAGTAGATAAAAAATCAAACCCTCGTGAATGTTAAAACCCTAAACTAAAAAAAAAACACTTAAAACCTATAACTAAAAATCCAACCCCTGTGTCACTGATTTTCTATAATTAAAAAACCTAAAAAACTTTCTTTAAGATTTCCAGAAACCATAAAAAAAACCTAAAATTTCACCTTTTTTTTTTATTTCTCCTTTCCTTCAATGTGTCTGGTTTCCTATTCTTATAAGGATTGAATCCCTTTTAAACTTTGAAACGAATCAATTCAACCAAATTTATTTGATTTGATTTTCTGAGAACTAATTCTTCCTGATTTTCTCATTCATTATTAATTCTCAAAATTTGAATCCAAGATGGAATTGTGGGTTCATAAATCACATTTTCATCATTTGATTTTATTTTTTATTTTTGACTTTTTACCCTTTTGACCTTTTTTATACTTTTTAAAGCAAGTAAATTTAAACAATAATAATAAAGAAATCAAATTAAAATTAAAATTAAAATTTGTTCTATTGGGCTTAAAGCTGATATTGAGAAAAATTCGTACAAAATGAGATGTCTACACATATCATTTTAAAAAATTAAGTAAAAATTTTTATATAGGTTTAAGAAATTAAATAAAAACTCTATATCATGTTAAAATATTATGTAAAAATTTTTAGATCATTTTCAAAAATAGATTTATTAATCTATTAAAAATGTAAAAACTTTTATATTCATATAAAATATAAAATATAATTGAAAATATTTTTATTTTTTATTTTTTATTAAATGTATTTTATAAAATATATTTAAAAGGAAAAATAAAAAATATTTAATATTTTAAAAAAATAAATTTGTTGGAAAGAAAGTAATATGTTTTATTAAGACTTATGAGTAAATTATATTATTAATAAAAATTTTTTATTTTTAAAATGTATTAAATTTTAAAAAAATTAAAAATTTTAACTTAATTTTAAGTTTTGAATATCTATTTTCTATTTAAAACAAAAATCTATCTAATAAGTTATATTATAAAATAATATGTAAATATAATTTTATATTTAATATTTTTATAAAATATGTATGAAATATATAAAATTTTGAGATAATTTCAACTTTGGCTCTTAAATTTTGAGAATATTATATTTTAATTTCTCATTTATCATATAAGATATTATCTGACATTATTACATGATGCAAGTTGGTATTTACTATTAATTTAAATGGTTTCATAGACAAAAAAGAATAAAATAAAATAATTTTAACTAATTAAGGATTTAATTAAAGTTTTTAAAAATTTAAAGATTAAAGTAGAATTTAAATAAAATTTAAGTCCCACGAGAGCTAACCCTTTCTTTATTATAAAAGAGCAGGATCAGCCCACCCCAAGGGAGCCAAGGCAGCAGAAGGGGAGTCGTAGCAGTATACATTAGACGCCTGAAGCGCAAAGGAGATGGCTGGCTGCAGCTGCTAGAGCTAGGGCTTTTCTCCACTGATGAAAATACTAAAACATCCTCCTTCTCGGCTCCAAATGGCACAAATAGCCCAATCCCAATTAACTTAAATTCTTTTTTTTTTTTTTTCAAAAAATATTCTTTTAAAATATAAACTCAAAGGGTGACGATTGACTAATGTACTGCGTTATTTTTTAGTGTGTTACTTAGGAGTTGTTTAAATAGAGTATGAGATATATTTCACTAAAATTAAAAATAGAACTTGTAGTAAGATTAATTATTATAATAATGAGATTAATTATGATAATAATAAAATTAAAATTAATGATAAAATATATATTTAAATATAAATATAATAGTGATGAAAATATGAAATTTAATGAAAAGAAAAAATGATTATTAAAAATATTAGATTAAAATTTTTATATAATGAAATTTATAACATGTATTAAAATTAATAAATAATTAAAATTTATAACATATATTAAAATTATTAAAATTGTTAAATTATTAAATTTTTTATCAAATAATATTTTTCTTAATAAATTAAAAATTAATAGAATTATTTATTCAATTATTTATTAACTTTTTTATTATTAAATTATTTAATAATTTATTAGACTATATTATTTATTAGTTATTCATGTATTTATTAAATTTTAATTATTTAGTTATTAATTATTTCTTAGATAATCATATAAATTTATTTATTATATTAAATTAATACAGTGGTTTAAAAAGTTTTAAACAAAACATAAGAATGAAAAAGGAAAAGACTTAAGTAGCTGGAACATTTTCGTCCCCGCACTGTACCTTTAAAGATAAAATAACACCAAAAAAAAAAAGAAAAAAACCACTTAAGCAGGGGTACTTTTAAAATAAAATGCTACAGTGAATTTTGAACTGGATAGACCCCAAAAGGTCCAGTCCCACATTCTGGTGCACTGCAGTTGTCAGACGCTAATAACGTTGCCCAACGTAATCCAAATGCAAAGTATGATACGATTGGACTCAAAAATTGGTCCAATGGCAACTAAATAATGATACAATTCAAATTGAATTTTAATGAGACCATGATAGGATTAAAATTAATAATGTTATTTATATTTGAATGTAAATATAATGATTATGATGAAGTGAAATGTAGTAAAAAATAATTATTAAACATATTAAATTAAAATTTATATATACTGAAATTTATAATATATATTTAATATTTATGAAATTAATAAATTATTAAAATTATTTTATTTTAAATAATATTTTTGTTAATAAATTGAAAATTACTCTAATTATTTATTAACTTTTTATGTATAAATTATTTAATAATTTATTAGATTAGATTATTTATTATTTATTCATGTACTTATTTAATTTTAACTTTTTAGTTATTATCTATTTATTAGATAATTATATAGATTTATTTATTATATTAAATTAATATAAATAATTTAAAAAGTTTTTAAATAAAAAAAAAAAAAACAAAAGGAAAGAGTTTAAGTAGTGAGGACATTTTCATCCTTACATTACACTACACCTTTAAGGATAAAAAAAAAAAGAAAAAAACCTTAAATAGGTGTAGTTTAAAAAATAAATGTTACAATGAGTTTGAAAATTTTTACTCCGAATTGTGGGTGCAATGTAGTTAAACAACACTAACCACATTGCCCCATGTAATCCAAATGCAAAACTTGGTATAGTTAAACTCAAAAAGTGATCCAATGGCATCTCATTGATTGTATGATAGGATTCAAATAGATTCTAAAAAAAATGATAAGATTTAAAATTATTAAAGAATATAAAATTTAATATTTTTTTATTTTGAAAAAAATAATCTAATTAACTCATATTAAAAAAGAGAAAAGTGCAAAAAGAGATTTTAGTTGATTTCAACAATGAAGAAAAATTATAAATTGAAACCTAAATTTTCAAATGAGATTGGATAAGATCATGGTCAAATTCAATCATAACAAGTTATTAATAATTCTGTGAGGTCATATAATAGTTAATCATAAATAAGAAGAAATTATATGACAAATTTTAAAATATAAATGATAAATATAAGTATTTTATTAATTATTTGAAAAATGAAAATAATTGAATAATATTAGTTTATGATTATTAATCTTATATATTTAAGTGTTTGTATGTCGTAATGTGTATATGAGGACAATTGTATAGCTTTTTTAATTTTTTTTATTTGGACATATTTCAAAAAGAAAAAAAAAAGAAATAGTATTTCTTTTTTCTAAACTATACATTCAACCTCTAATTTAGGCTGCATTTGAATGCAATAGATTTTCTGTGGGGACCAATTGCCATCTTTTTTAATGTCGATTGGCCAGTTGAGATCCAAATAGATCTTCAGCACGATGTAGCTAGTGGTGATCAATCACAGGATCTTTTTGGTCCGATCGTAGCTTTTATATTATTTTTCATTTTGCCCTTATAGTTTACCTAAAACCTCAAATGTCCTTGAACAGTTAAACTTCTTTTTTTTTTAATTTTTTATTATTAGATAATAAATTAATAAATGAAACATGAAAGCCTTGTGCAGAAGACAAATGAAACAAGAAAACTCTACCATTCTTAGATCATTGCAGGGTATTTACTAGGTTTTTGAATGGGAAAAAACTTTTAAATTTTCTATTGTTGAACTATTAAAATGCTTTGTAGAAAATAGCAAATACTTATTCTTGTATAATTTCTGTAAAATGCTATGTAGAGATAAATCTTTGCTTTTAGTTTTAAGACCTCAATCTTTTTTTTTTTAAAAAAAATTTTTGGGCAAGTATGAAGATGGGACTTGGGTTACATAACGTGAGGTTATACTTTTTTTTTTCTCCTATAAATCTTGTCCCTCTTGTCATGAGACTTGAGATTTTGGATTGGAACAAGTTTTAACCACTGAAGTTCATGTTCTCTCATGTCCAAGGCTTTTGGCTTATTTTGATCCTACATGATAGTTTCCCTTATTTGCAAAGTCTTTTCAACTTGTTCATTGAGAAAAAAAAAAGGGTTTTCGTTTCTCTTTTGAATTCAGAAACAATGCTAAAAGTTACAACTGACAGCTATAATCATTCATAAAATTGTGTTATTAATGAATAGCTTCTAAATCAATTTTCTATAAATAGAGAAGGTTAGAATACATTTGTACATACTTCAAACATTCTCTTGAATTCAAAATTCTCTCCCTTTTAATCTTAAAGTAGAGGTAAGTCACTTAAACTTTATTTGTTGTAGAAAACACAAACTTAAAAGTTAGTTTTTTGGTTCTCTGTAGGAGTGTTTAGTGGTTTGAACGTGTTTATTGGTATGAACTTCATTAATGCAAACAAAGATTTCATTATATCTCATAAACTATTTTAATTAATCTCTTGTATTTCAAAACTAGATCTGTTTATAGGTTAGGTTGGATTGGATTTGATATAATATTTATGCATTTTAAGTAAATTTAAATTTGATTTGATCTAATTTTTTTATTCATTTTCTGTTCAAATTCTTTTTTACGTGAAATAATAAAATTAAAATCTATGCTAAAACATTAGTATTTAAAATTAAAGAAAAATTTTTATTTTTATTTTTTTGTAAATTATTAATTTAATTAATTTTAATTAAATTTATGATTCATTTGGGTTTGGATCAATTTAATTTTGTTGAATTCAATTTAAAATTAAATTATTATTTTGTATAAAAAAATAAATTTTATCATATCATAAGTAATAAAATAAATAGACTTTATCTATTATAAAAATAAAATAAATATGTTTTGTCTCATTATAATAAAAAAATATTTTTAATTTTCGTATCAAACTAGAGTAAACTTAAGTTTTAAATGATAAAACTCAAACTTAATCTTATTTTTTGATCAAATTTTATTTATTTATCTAATCATTTAATAAGTTTAAAATTTATGTTCAAATTTCTCAAAATTTCGATCGATAAGCTCATGAGCAAAACTATCCAAAATTTGATACGACGAAATAAATTAAAAAAAAAAAGTGTTTTCATAAATGCACTTTGAAACTAATTAATTAAAGATTACTTGATGCATTGGATTCTTCGTATTGGTGTCAACTTCAACGACAGGGGCAAGTCATTTTTTTTTTCAACAAGATGACGATCATGTAACCGATAGGAATTTACTATAAAATTGAGTGACAACTACGTAATACTAATGCTACAAAAACCTCAACTTGCAACGGGGTGTTTTTCTGATTCTAGTGGTCTTCATTTTTCATTGGTGTACCCGTATTTAACTACACTTTCCTGGAGAGGTATTAACTTTCAAATTTAATTCAAGTTACTGGGTAAACTGTGATTCCTAACCATTAAAAGATAAGATTTATATTTAAAATATTATATATATTTTATATATTGTCAATGAATTAGATGATATCATTTTTAAACAAATAAAATAATATTATTTTATTAATGAATAAATTTTTAAAAAGTATTTAACCTTTTATATTTTTTTAAAAGTTAATATTTACTTATTAACAAAATGGTATAATCTAATTCACTATGAGAAGATAATGCATTAAATATAAACTCTAAAAGATATTTATCAAATTTGAAAGGTTTTTGATTAGAGAAAACAGAAGTTTTTGGTGCATTGATTTTTCTTCTGGTGAAGAGTAAAATGCTTTCTAGAATATCACAGTAAGTTATCTTGTACGATTTCTGTAAAATACTGGGTAAAGATAACAGTAAATTATGGAACAAAACTCCTGTTAAATGGGAAGTACACATAATACTAACTTAAAATTCCTTTTTTATTCTATGTTCAAAAAAATTTACTAAAGTTGAAATTTGTAATCTCATGTTCAGATGGAAACATCAACATGCAAAACATGAGTTCCATGCCTTCCACCTTCATGTTTTTGTGAAGATCATGACCCTCATATCAAAGGCAAGGTGAAAATAAAGAAATAAGAAAATTGAATTTCTAGTTCTAGCTGATGAAACCAGAAATAATAATAATAATAATAATAAAGGATTTATTTGCGGCAAATTATTCAGCCTTTCAAAGGCTACAACATGCATTTCATACAATAGGAATATACTTTGATGAAGCATGAGAACATATGAAAACCATAACGCAAATTTAGCGGCTATGTTTAGTTTTAACCCGTGTTTTGCATGCCAGCAGCAATACCTTTCATGGTCAAAATAAGAGTGTCTTCAAGACCAGGAGCATACTCACTTGTAGGGTTAAGTTTCACAAGCTCTGCAGCCGGCTTGGTTGATTCCATGTATTCCTTGGATAAGTGAGGCCTCACCTTGACATGATAATCAGGGTCACGGATCCTCTTCAAAGTGTATGCTTGGCAGACATTAAGGGTTGTGATATAAGCATCACGAAGACGGAGCCTCTGTTTCAGGTATGGATCTCCTTCAAGAAGATCTCTGTGTCCAGCAACCTAAAAGGGGAGAAAGTTAAATATATGGTTTATGGCACAGGTGCCTTATTCGACATTTCTCAAGCAAAAAAATCCTCAACTCATGAAAATAAGCCCCCCTATAAAGTGAAGGAATAATGCTTTGTAGGTTCCATGTAAATAGCTTTTTTCTAGAATCAGTGTACTCATCTAGCCCTTGTATTACCTGGAGAAGAAGACGCTTGGTGTCTTCACAGTTAGTTCTCAAGTTCTCTCCGAAAGGCCAGAGTTCCTTTGATACTAGGAGCTTGTCATATAAGGCAGCAATTCCTGGATCTCCCTTGGCAAAAACCATTTCAATTAAGTCCATTGTGACCCTAAAGAAAGGCCATTGGTTGTACATCTCTTGAAGCATGTGGAGATTCTTAATATCCTTCTCGATGACATGCTTAAAAGCAGCCCCAAAGCCAAGCCACACAGGTAAATGAAATCTTGTTTGAGTCCATGCAAAGATCCATGGGATTGCACGCAGTGATTCAATGCCTCCACTTGGCTTTCTTTTTGATGGACGACTGCCAATATTCATCCGACCATACTCCAATTCTGGTGTTGCCTGCAACCAGTTAATTCACAGAAGTTAAAACTAAAACCACAGTTTTCACAAGCATTGTTTTTACTTTAACTATTAAGCTTCAACAATTTGACAAGTTGAAAAATATAAGAATCAAAGTTTAGAACTTGGCAGGATACTTCAAAAGGAAAAAGTGAAAATTTTAAGAAATAAAGTTCAAACTCAGATTCAAGATATTTGTCAATTTTTTCCTTTAGTACATGATCAACCAGATCCTCTGACAATTATGAAATACATGCAACAGTATTTTTTTGGCCCTGCAGTAGCATTTAATGTTTCCACATGGGAATGATTCACTTATGATATATAAAGTGGATTATTGTATTGTCTGAAAATCAGCTCCTATGCTTATAGATATAGATCAGTCACCCAAAATAAAACTTTCTCAAAGATGGTGAAGTTTTAATGAAAGTTTGTAGATTAGATTGATGCACCAAAATATGTACTTATAGTGATGGAATACTTACTAGGCGGAAGTATTCAACAAAACGAGGTTCCTGGAAGACTACAGAGCGGTATTCTTTTGTGGCAACTACTGCCATTTCATCCATAAGTGCACGCCATTCTGGCTTTGGAGAGATAGGGGGATGCATTCCATGCTCAAGTGTAGCAGAAGTAAAACGCTGAAGTGTCCTAAAGCACAAGTGCTCCTCTCCAAATGACTGTTCAATAACTTCACCTTGAACTGTTACACGAAGTGATCCATGAATTGTGTCAGGTGGTTGAGACAATATAGCAAGATGGGTGGGTCCCCCTCCTCTTCCAACTGTCCCTCCTCGGCCATGAAACATTGTAAGCTTAACACCGAATTGTTTTGCCACCTTTACAAGTTCCTCTTGAGCCTTGTATAACTGCCAAGCTGCAGAGAGACGGCCAGCATCCTTTCCAGAATCTGAGTAACCAATCATTACTTCTTGTTTTCCACTGATCCGGTTTCTGTACCAATCTATCGAGAAAAGACGAGCCACAGCAGCAGGAGCAGCTTCAAGATCTGCAAGTTTTTCAAACAATGGAACTACCCTTAATGGTTGCTTCACATGGCATTCACGTTGTAAAAGCTCAACGGCAAGCACATCAGATGGTGCTGTTGCCATTGAGATTATATAGGCACCAAAGTTATCTGGAGGCAGTTCTGAAATGACATGCAATGTGTCCAACACATCAGCGACTTCTTCTGTTTTGGGAAGATCAGGGCCAAATAGAGGGCGTTTGCCTCTAAGTTCAGATAAGAGCCATTCCTGTCGGTGTTCCTCAGTCCATTCTCGATAAGATCCAATGTCTAGGTGCTTTGTGATAGCATCAAGAACATCAGTATGCCTGTCAGATTCCTGTCGGATATCAAGTCTTACAAGTGAAAGCCCAAAGGTAGAAACTTGCCGTAAGAAATCAAGAAGGCTTCCATCAGCTATTGGCCGATCACCACAAGCACAAAGTGATCTATAGCAGAGTTCAAGAGGCTCCAGAAACTACAGGAATGCAAAAATGAACCAGTCAATATTAGGGAAGAAATAATTATGTTGGACTAAACACTACGTTCTGATCCCAACATAAATGTATAAGAATCATCGCAAAAATAGCATAAATAGTCTTAGGCTTCAAGGTTGCATCTCAATGTGAATTGCTTTCCACTTCCAAAGTAATGAGGCATGAGAAAAGTCTCAAGCATGACCTTGCTTGCTCACCTTTTCAGAAGGTTATTGCAATACATGAAAATCTCCAAAATAGAATTCAACTGAATGAAATCACCACCAAAAAATGAATCATCACAAAAAGTTTTAAGGAATACATTTTTATGTCATTTGGGAAAAACAACAAGCTTTACTTTAATAAATGGTAATAAATACACAACACTTGGAAATTAACTAATTCAGCTGTCCCCAGAAAGTTTATTTGATGGATTTTAAAGTAGATACCTGCTCCACATTGGTGAAAGTTGCTTCTTCAGGAATGTCAGAAATCCCATTGGCCAATAGGTAACGAGCACGTTCTCGTGTATTGTACAGCTTGTCCCTCACATCACCAAGAATAACACGATAGGGCTCATTTGGAGGAATCTGTTTCCAAAATTCTGCACTCATAAAAAATTTATTTTCAACACAGAAGATCTACAAAATATGCCCAAACAATAAGTCAATAATATGGAGCTCATGAATATATTCTTCAGTAAGCACTCCTTTTCCCAACCAAGTGACAAGAATATATACAACTATTACTGATGAACTAAAGCAACTCTAAAATGCAATCTTTAAAGAACATGTTAACATCAATGTTAGATACCTATGTAATGCTTTGCATCTTTTCTTGAGGACCGATGAAGTTCATCTGCACGAACGCGAAGTTCATCACTGCAGCGCCACATTGATAACTGAAAATAAAACCAGAGCAAAAAAAAAAAAAGAAATAATAAGAAGAATCAAAATCGTGATAAACCATGAACTACACTCTAACTAGAGGAAAAAAGTGTCTGGGTCAGGGAAGTTATCTCTTTAATACCTCAAACATAAGATCCTCTATTTGGGAGAAGTACAAGTTAGCAGCCATCATTCTAGCCAATAAACATACATCTCTTGTAACTTCAGGAGTTACTCTGGGGTTTCCTGCAGTCCACATCAAATATACATCTCCACTTAGATGTCCCACTATATGGACTAAAATGAGCATTTCTATGTTTAATGAATAATAAACCCCATTTTGCACACTATCTACTTTTCTTTCACATACCTACAGCAAGATAAATGAGATTTACAGTTGCAATGTTGCCGTCTTTAACTACCAAAGCATATGCAAAAAGCAAGACATTCTGCAGTTAAATATTATACGTGGAAAAGAAACATACCGTCACGATCCCCTCCCATCCACGAAGAGAATTGAATAAGAGGGGCGTTGTAGGGAACACGCTCATTTATCCCTATGTTCTTCAAAGCTGTGTCAACACGGCGCAAGAATTTTGGTACACCTTTCCAGATTGTCTCATGGAAGTAGCTCATTCCTGCTCTCATCTCATCTTGTGGGGTAGGAGGATTTCTTCGGATCTCATCCGTACGAAAAGCAGCTTGAATCTATATGAAAATAAAAGAGAGATAGTAATGAGCATGGCAACAAATGGTGTTTCCCATAATTGTAGGTGTCAAATGTTGATTTAGATAATCAGGAATATAACCCCCAATTCCCTACAGATACATCCAAGCTCAGATATGAAGCATATATGGAAAAGGTTCAAAGAGGAAGCTAAGCCACAAGTCCTTTTTGTTATATGAACCAAAATAACCTATGCAGATCATACAAACCTCGTTCAAGATGCATGCCTCCCAGGAGAGGCAGCTACATTTCTGGGGATGAATGAATTATTTTATTCCACAACTTCATCAGCATTATTAGTTGCTTTCAGAAGATGCACATTAATAAATTATTATATAAGCGTGGACATTAAACTCCATATAAATGCATAAGAGCACATATGAAACACAGAGAGTAGGAGGAGGTCTTTTATTAACAAGCACACAAGTCCTAGTCTCGTATATATCATTCCAATATACAAGGACTGATTATTGGTGAACATCAGACCTTAAAACTGAAGTAGGCAATGTTATACAGTCAATGAAACGAAGTAATATAAATTATCATGTCATGTGTCATAAAACTATAAGATAAGATAACAATGATAAATTAGCTTGTATGTAAACAAAATGTCAATCAAATATCTAAAAGATAGAAAATATTACACCATAAAAATATACCAGCTGATAGATGTAAGACATAATAAAAAGATTGAAACAGTAAATAAGATATTCCAGAAACAATAATTGTGCTTGGTATTTTGTTTTCCTTGATATGGCTTTCTAAGGGAGTGAAGCTTCTGATACTAATGCACAAAAGAAAGTGAAAGAGAAATGGCAAGAGGAAAATGAGGTACAATACGCCATTATGTTGTAAAATTGTTGATTGGTCTCCACATTGTAATCTTGGCATATTCTTACCTCCCTTTGTAGTGCCTCATCAAGTTCCTGCTTATCATCTGGGGTAATGTCTTTAGCATACAACTGAGTCAAACAATTACGAATCCTGAAAGATCAAAATGAAAATTCTGGGTAAACTATAACATAAACGAGATAAAACTTCTAATAAATGCCATTCTCAATCTAAGGATTGAATGACCGGAGCTCCAAGCACCATTTTTAGCCAATCAATGTAATAAAATCAGGGCAAGAAACATATACTTGATAAAAATGCTCAGATATTTTTACTTTCAGAATCACTTCTCTTAATAAGGAGTAAAAGTTTCCAACTCAAGGTATGTAGATAACTGGCAGACAAACCTTCCATGCTTTTGAAGTAAAGATCTTCGAACAGACTGAGTGGGATGTGCGGTTAAGACTAAATCTAGAGTCTGATTCTTCAAAGAATCAAAAACTTCTTCAGGGGACTTTTTCAATGGCCCCACAAGCCTCTTGAGGGTCTCTTCAATGTCTGATTCAGTTGTTGCTGAACTTTCATCAGCAAAGTCTCCCTTCTTTAATTTGATCCTTCTTCTATAAGCAATTTGAACCTCCTCAGCCAAGTTGGCCAAGCTCAGCATGTGGGAGAATGATTTCGTAACAACAATTGAATCCCCTGGATCCAAACTTGTTATTACCTTACCAAGCTCCTCCAATATCGAAGGGTCATGCTTTCCCTCATACTCTGCTGAAAGCTCATAACATTCTTGAACCTAACATTAACCACATAGTCTTCTGAATATATTAGCTATTTCTCTTCTTTAATAAGAGGCAAATTATAAGTCCAAAAGATGAAATTCCTCATTTCATGAATGTATTTGGGTTACTCCATTGTTTTTAGTAGCAATACAAAAATGAAACAGAGATTGAAGCTGGAGTGAATATAAAAGAGAGGCGAAATGAAATGAATGAAGAGTAATGGTGATAGAAATAGTAATAATACCGTTTCTCTGATATCCTGGCCATGCAAATCTTGAAGAATATCAAGAAAACGATCCAATAGCAAAGCATCATACTCCACCAACTTATCATCCTCTGAGACTTTCCCAGGCGCCAATAGCCTCAGCTGTGCATCTATTGATGCCATCTTCTCTACATTCCTACCTGCCATTTCTCTCTCTCTCTCTCTCTCTCGCTCTCTGGCTTTTTATTTTGATTTTTATTTATTATTTATCAGAGCCACAACACACTCTCTTCTCAACTGTCTTTCCTTTGCTTTTATAAATATAAGATATTATATGAATTACTAAAAGCCAGAAAAAGTAAAAGGAAGGCAATTTATCCTAACAGAAATTACGGATCAATTTATTAGCATTATGCAGTAAAATGATCAAAAGTTTGATTAAAATCATTTGTACTGAATCCGTTAACCAAAAACCGGAAAAAAATGAATTAAATCCAATCTCTGTAGAAAAAATTTTTGTTAAAGGAAAAAGAGTTGGATAATGACGCGAATTCCGTGATACCCAGATGAAGAAATCGCTAGAAGAAAAAAAAAAAGAAACAAAAAATGGGTAACTTATGATCTCAACACGAGAAAGTGAAACAAAGATTGGATCACGAGACAGACACTGACACGCGGACAGACAGACCTCTATTTCCCTTGTTATTATGTCAAGCAGAAAACCTGAAACACAAACACACTTCCATCCCTTGTTTATTTTATACCAGCAACAAAAGCAACTGTTTTTTTAATGTTTTTTATTTTTGTAAATTTTCTTTTCTGCCTTTTATCAACCACATTATAGTTTTAAAATAATAAAATAAAATTGAGCTTTTTTTTTCTTCAGCAAAATTAATTAATTAATTAATTTGTTTAATAACTTCTAAAAGTCAATAGTACACACTTTCTTTCTTTCTTTATTTTATTTTATTTTTTAATTTGCATTGCTTGCAACAGCATTTAGAATTGGGTACTATTTAAGCTTTAGAAATTGGAATATGCCATAGGAAAGAACCTGCTATTTTCTTAAAATAAAAATCAGATTCTAAGATTTTTAATGTGTTAATCACTCTTTAGTTGGAAGAAAATTTGAAATTGAAATGCTTATAAAATTTGGAAAAACTAAAAGATTATCAAAACTGAGATAAATATTATCACGAATAAATTCGTAAGAAAAGAGAGCTAAACATATCCAATTTAGTTTTAAATTAGATTAATTAAATAAAAAAGTCTTGAATTAAAATTAAATAATTATTATAATTATTATAATTATAATTTAATTAATTGAATCTTTAAACATTTATTTTATCTAGTTAAATTTTTAAATATTTATTTTTTACTCAATTGGACACTGGATGAAAATTGATGATACTCCTTAATCAATTTTTGTGAGTTTTTTTCTTGAACCAAGACATTTTTAAAATCTTTACTTTTAAGATAGAGTAATTTTAATCTAAGTTATCAAATGCAATTTATAGGTTGTTAGAAAAATAACAACAAAATATACTATCTAATTTTAAGTGCAATTCTATATAAAGAATTTGTTATACTTTTATTTTAAGGTGAAATAAATACAATAAATAAATTCAAAATCTAAAAGAAATATAAATTATCATAGCAGATTTAATTTATTAAAATAATTTTATGACAAATAAAAATTTCATGCATCACACGTAGGTATGACAAAGGGTCAAATTAGGGTAGGTTTTTACTTAACCCAATTTGGACTTTACTTCTTAATATTTATATTCGAATTTCACTTGATCAAATATTAAAAATCTTTTTTTTCATATCCGACTCATATATTCAAAAAATGTAACCAATCCAACCTAAAATTAGTTTAATAATTTAATTTTGTATAATATTTATAAAATATTTTTTTTAATATAAATTACATCTTAATTATACATAAATATAATATTTTTATTAAGTTAATATCTTAAATTAAAATATTAAATAATAATTTTATTAAGATAATACATAAATATAAATTTAAAATTTAAAAATTAATAAAATAATATAAATATTATATATATAGGTTAAGTCAGGATGGTGCCAGCTAAAACCTTATTCTAACCTGGACCCAACCTTAGAGGAAAAAACCTGATCTTATTGGATTAGGGTAGGTTGAAATTAAGGTCGTAAGTAATAGAGTAATACTTGCAAACTTTTTAGGTTAGACTCGAATAAAACTTAAATTCGATTTGGTTATTATCGAGTCAAGTTTGAGCTCGAGTAGTTTGACTTATTAAACGAGTCGAGTTTAAACTTTTTAATTATAGACTGAAGTAGTTCGTGAGCCTAATTGAGCTTTTATATTTTAATTAATAATTTATCATTTTACCCTTAATATACCTTACCTAAACCTAATGCATTTTCCACTTTGTTCTTTCTTTATCACATTCACTTTCTTTTACTCCCTCTATGCAATTAATGCCTTCTTTTCCTCCAATCCCATGCAATGCCTTTCTCAACCAATCATCTTCTTTGATTCTGACTTAATCTTAGTCTCTATCCAATCTCAAAAAATCTAGGCTAGCAATGCTTTTGTTGATCAATATCTCAGGCCCTAACAGTACATCAATAGCATTATCTGCAAATCAGTTTATGAACCACACTTGGATAAGTCTCTGTAAATTTATCCTATAGAAAGGAAAGATTAATCCATGTCAAAATGTTTAGCTATTATGACAGTTTACATGAAAATCCTAATTTTTTTTTGTTAAGTTTTAACTTGATCTGTTATAAGTTAATGTCTTGTTATGGAAGGAAACTATTAATGTAGACATTTCAAAAGATAGCAGAGGAGAATGCAAAAAATCGAGTAGAGGGTTCCAACACCTTTGAAAGTTTGTTTATGAGATTTAGGCAGGTTTTGAACATAAATTTTTATGAGAATTAACTCTATTTTATATAAGGTTAGATTCTCGATGAGCTTTTAGATTCAAAAATAGACTCAAGGGACCATTTTTTTTTCTTGATCAATACTTATTTTGAAGACTTAGTATGGCTTATCTGACAATGAAAGAAGATGAGATGCCTTCTTAGAAACTAGAAAACAAATTTTAGAAAATATCTTTGTAGATATAGAAATTAGGGCTATAGCAGCTGTAGTAATATTTCACTTACCATCCTAGCTATAGTATGCAAAGCAACCACTTATCAACTACATCATACATTGGGACAAATTCTTTTGGTTTTTCATTGGTAATGATATAGCATGTGTCATCCTTTTGAAGGGTAAGTTGTAATCTAGAATGGGAAGATGCATCCTAGAACGAATCATAGTCCTTTTTTATTTTTTTTGCTTTAACAAGGAAACAAATACTTGATATGCTAGAGACAACCACGTATGTGCTAGTCCATCCTACATAGTACAAGGAAGTCAATTTTTTTGTGCAAATAGGGAAGTCAATTTTAAGTGGCTAAATTTTGCATTATGTTTCTTTTGGTTTATTTTCCATTTCATTTACTCTTGATTTATTTCTTCTTATTTGGTATATCATATTGTTGATTGTTTCCTAATGTTTTATACACTAAGGTTGAGATTTGGGATCTCATTACTAGTGAAAGGTCTATAAGGCTACCTCAAAAGAACTCTGTTGGTTCTTCTAGTTTCTTTACAAAAGAGATAGGTTATTGTCTAATACATTACTTATGATTCAAGAAAATTTTTGCATTGGTAAATCAACTTTAAGATACTAAATATTTGACTAATTATTTAGTGCCACCATTTAGACATCTTGTAATGTAATTTTTTGTGGTACTTTTTCCTTTTAGAAACATACTAGCATGTATGTATTTAAGAACAATTGTCTATAGGAAGATTTTTTTATAATGTTATTCTAGTTAAGTTTCATTGTTCTCATTGTTGATTGTTGAGGCATTTCAAACTAAAACTAGTTTTTTTTTCTTTTTTGGTTGGCAAAAATGTGCATTGCAATTTAATCATTTTTACTACTTGGATCACAGGGTTTTCTTAATGTCTTAGCTGGGTATGTGTCTCTGATATCTCCATCCATTGCAGCTAAATTGTTTCTAGCACCTCCTATGTTTCTCTTCTCTAATCATTCTCAAAAAGTAAAAGGAAATATATCATTTAAATGATAGGGAAACTAACAAAAGGCATTGAAAAGTAATCGTTGACTAGGTGGCTCAAAGACATTTCCTAACCATGACTATATTCAAGAAAAAATAAAATATGCTTTTTATTGATAATTAATTATATACATCATTTGTGTAAAATAAATTGAATTTTTTTGTTTCGTTAAATAGGAATAAAAGGTTTGCTAGAAGCAAAATTGGTCTTATTTAGGCTAATGGTTTTAAACCAACGGTTTCAGACTAGCACTTGTTTTAGAGCAATGGTTTCATTTCTTTTCTTTTTTATTTTTTTTGGCAACTTGGTCTTTTATTTGTTAGTTTTGTTTGAACCATTTGATGAGAGACTTTTATTTGTTTGGATTTGGTTGCTATGTAAGTTGTTATTATTATTATTGTTTTGATATTATTATTATTATCATCATCATCATCATCATCATCATTTTAAAAATATAATATTTATCAATTTAATAAAAATAATTATAAAAAATCTCAAGCTCAAGCTTGAGCTTTTGTCGAGTATTATAATCGAATTTATTTTTAAATGTTAAATGAGACTAATCGAGCCAGTTTGAGTAGCTTGATATTTATCTCGAGTCAAGCTTAAGCTGAAAAAATAGAAATCAATCGAGCTTGAGCTGAGTTTCTAGCATCGAAATTGAAGTCAAGCTCGAGTTTGATATTATATTGACTCAAACTTGATCAATTACCCCCTAATCGAAACTTATTAAATATGAGTTATTTTGCCATCTCTGATTGTATGAGTCATATACTAATAACTTCATAATGTCTAAATTATCTAAAATTTGAACAAAAAAGAGAAATTAATAATAACTAGAAAATCCCCTTTGACTAGCACTACAAAAAAAATTTATATACTAACACTTGATTATGCCGACGATCAAATTCCCTTAATAAAATATACTTTTATTGATGAATTTTTAATATCGTCAGAATATATCATACTTATACCAACACTTTATTTAACCGTAAGTATAAATAAACTTTTTCTGATGGTATATGACGATCTGTTAGTATAAATATGTTATATACTGACAGTTATTAACGTAATCGTCAATATAGGCTAAAAAAAAAACTATTGGCTTACAAAAAATTGAATAGGATTATTGAAGGCGTTGTTGGCCAAAAACACCTTCAATAATCCATACAAAAAAATTTTTCTATGGATTATTTATTGACGGTCAAATTTCGTCAGTAAAAAAGACTTTTACTGATGGATTTTAATATCGTCAGAATATACCATACTTATACGAACACTTTATTTAACTATCAATATAAATAAATTTTTTCTAATGGTATATGACTATCTGTCAATATAAATATATTATATACTAACAGTTATTAACGTAACTGTCGGTATAGGCTTAAAACAAAAAAAAAAAACTATTGGCTTACAAAAAATTGAATGGGATTATTAAAGGTTCTTTTGGCTAAAAACACCTTCAATAATCCACAAAAAAATTTTTGAAGGGGATTATTGAAGGTATTTTTTTATCAAAAAACGCATTCAATAATCTATTATCTAAGACGCTTTTAGCCAAAAACGTCTTCAATAACTCTATTCAATATTTTGTAAAGAATTATTCAATGCATTTTTTGACTAAAAATACCTTTAATAATCCCCACATAAAAGTTAAAAGGTAATTATTCAAGGCTTTTTTGCCATAAATGCATTGACTAATCTCATTCAATTTTTCCAAAGGATTCTTCAAGGTGTTTTTTTACAAAAACATGAGTTTATTTATTTCAGATTCGTACTTGTGTGAATCAAATATATACATGTGATAATGCAAATTACATTTTGAAATTTACATTATGAACATGTAGTATTTCAATAAATTCACCACATATTCGAATTTATAACTGATAACATTACCATATAAATATATTTTTTTCAAATAATTGTACTCAATATATGTGTACTCATATAAGCTATCAATTGATATAAAATAAATATATACCAATAATATCAAACCAATACCTGAATCTAGAAACTTAAATTATCCATTGAATATGGCATGTTAAAAACATTATAAAAAATGAAATGCATATATTTACACCCAACCAACAATTTCCAACCTTAAGGTGTAGCGAACAATAATACATACTCGACCACTCTTTACGAACTTCATCCAGTTCGTCTTCTGTGAAGCTTTCTTTACTCAGAAGTAAATGTTAATAAACGATAACATAATTTAGCTTTTTTTTAAAGATATTATGATTGTATGAAATTAATACTAACCTTGAATGGTGTGATCATAAAATCATATAAAACTATCTCTCTTATAAAACGAATGAGATAATATCCACATTCAGTATATCCTGATTGACAAGGTACCTAAAAAATAAATTTAGTGGGTTTAGGAAACATTTATCTAAACAAACTCAGCATAAAAGAATAAATTTCACATTTACCGATAATGACACCCAATTTATCTTTGCTTTCTTATTAATTGTAGACATTCCCCTAAATTGAACAAAAAAAGTACTTAATACCAAAATAAAAGTAATTATGAAGAAACACAAGATAATATAATAACATTTAATGCCTCTTTATAAAATTATGAATATCGGGATTAGGCTTTGCCATTGGTTGAGCGGAATTAAATAAGTATAGCATAAAAAAATTGGTATCAATTATAATAAGCTGCCAATGACAACTACAAAATAATAAGAATGATATACTCAGATTAGGCATCATTTCAGATTCAAGTAAGGTTGGAATAATTATTTATATGAATATAACTTACGCAACATTATACGAGATCAAAAAATAATTGGCCCGTTTTTACATGCATTGACCCACATGACTACCATAAAAAATAAAAGTGCCACTCTGCTTACTAATGAAATTTGGCTCAACGAATCTGAATATATGAGTCATTTGTCTCGCATTGATCTCTCTATATAGGAAGCTATACGATAATAATTAATAATACTAGTTAGTAATACATATAATATAGATTAATACATATTGACTTTGCATATTTAAATTTATAAGCTAACCTTATATAGGCAACAATATCATAAGCTGATATTTCATCCAGGGTATAAAATGCCTTAATCTCAGGCCCCCTAATGTAAGAAACTAATGGATGATCAAATAGCCCATCTTTGGACTCAATGGTAATGACGTTTCCTCTGGATAAATGATCACGTGCATAATTAGATAATACATCAATGACAGTCTGAGCAAGGGTCATCCTTTGAGTTCCAACATCTTGCTACAATATATAATGAAATATAAGTATTAAAACCAAATCAATAAATATAATAAACAAATAAATATTAAGTGAATAAACAAAATCATACTTCATGGTTGATACCAGAGGTTGGGTTTGTTACCTAACTTACAACGGAAACTTGTCTTTGCTGGATGATGCTAACTAATTGGCCTACAGGCATGCTAGGCTGTATTGATGCCAACATCACCTCCAAAGCTGTGAGTCATTGTTGTTGATCATTCAAGCATTGCTATTGTTGCTCAATGATTACTTCATATTGTGCATTTGTCATTTGAGGGGTTTAAGGTTGATTACTAAAAAACTTTGATGGCAATACAAATCTACCAACCCCATGAACTTGACCATATCTTTTTTTCGTTCCTAACGCTAAAGACAAGGGATCTTCACCATAGTGGGTTGTTAATTCACTGAATTTAAATTTAGTAGCAAAATCATCCTGAAAGACAATAATAAGATCGATCATAACAACAAATCTACATAAGAATAGAGTCATGCATATAAGCACAAAACCAATCATGCATGATATAATGAGCAGTTATACATACAATCTTTTTAGCCATTTTCTTGGTTGCTTCATCTGCAAATGATCCGTCCTTCTGCATATGTCTTTGTTTTCACACATCTCATTTAGAAACTTTGGTACTAGAGCTAGATGATTCTTAATAAATTAATGTTATATAAGAATCAGATCTATTAAATGAATGTTCATAAATATTCATTTATGAGTATAAAATAAGTGTGTGAATACTTACAAGCTCATATTTGATATTTGCATAACCCTTTCTCGATGTTCGATAGTGATATACTTATTTGGCTCGAATGTTCTTTCGTTGTTCTTTAATTTTCTAGAAAAGAAAAAAATTACATAAATCACACATTAAGATATCGAATATATTACATAAAATCTTATAAACAATTGTTTTGTAATGGGTATGCATACCACTAATTCTTCTAATAGTTGATCTTGAATGAAATTCATTTAATCTTCATAACTTATGACATCTATATATGACGAAGGTAGAACAACCAACATATCACTATTATCAGCAAATGGTAAAATATATTGGGTTGTCAATTTGCTTTTAAAGTCTTTGAATGCTTTCTTAGCCAATTGCAACACAAGCTTTTTACACTCAATTGGGAAGTTAAACCGTTCCTAATAAATTTAACATAATTGTATGAACATATTGAATTTTAATTAAATGATCATTTAACAAATTTTATGAAATAGTGGAATAAACATACCACAACCAACTGTTATATATGATATTTTAGATTATCAAGAACTCCTTGCCAATTATGGTATGTAATAGAAATGCTACTATGGATGACCGTTCCAATATGACTAGCCAACTTGGCAGTTCCATCAGACACAGGCTACCCATTTTGATTGAAGTCAATATGAATTTTTATGTCAGTCACTTGAATTTATTTATTTTGTCCCCTTGGTTTTCTTTTTTTCTTTTCATTACAGGTGTATTTTCTTCATGTTTAGTAGTAGGATAAGTATGTTCTTTGGATTTCATTATACCTGTAATTTTGATAATAATTATATGAAATACACCAAACTGTCTTTTTAAATTTTATACAATAATAAAATACAACCAATATCATACTATAGTTACTACACCAATATACATAAAACATCCTTAAACCGATAATATTTTACTAGTACAAGCCATATTGTGATTTCTACTTTAAATAAGAGTTTCATGCAAAATAAATGATAAGTAAAAAAATACACTCAATTTCCACAATACCATTAAGAAAACCACAATATTTAAACCAAACTATAAAGAAAAACCATACATGCAATGAAGGGAGATTGGATGACTAAGGTGATGGGGAAATGAATAAAAATATATATATAGTAAGGAACGAAAAAAAAATACCTATATTGAAGAATATAAATAATATAAAAAACAAATAAAATAATGACATACTGGTAAAAATAGAGGTGTGACGGCATTGAGTTGTTGAAGGTTGGTGGCGATGAGAGAAATGAAAAAACCAAAAGGCAAACTAAATGGGTTTAGGGGTTTTGGGTTGGTTGCAATGTAACTTTTAATCATTCACTGTATTAGCAGTTTGAGATTTCAAAATTCAAGACAAGGGAATGAATATAAAAAATGATCGTTAAAGGCGTTTGACAAAAAAATACCTTTAATAATCTGTAAGGGAATATTTAAAGCGTTTTTTGGGCAAAAACTCCTTGAATAATCCCAATAAAAAAAATCGTGAATGATTGAAGGTATTTTTTTATAGCAAACACCTTGAATAATCCTTTCTAAAAAATTGAAGGGAATTATTGAAGATGTTTTTGGCAAAAAATGCCTTCAATAATCTACGAATTATTCAAAATATTTTAGCCAGAAACACCTTTAATAACCTCATTCAATATTTTTTTACGGATTATTCAAGACATATTCTAGGCAAAAACGCCTTCAATAATCTTCTCATAAAAATTGAAAGGATTATGCAAGGCGTTTTTTGCCATAAATGCCTTAACTAACCCTAATATATTATTTAAGGCATTTTTTCACAACAACACTTTGAATGATCGTAAAAAAATAAGAGGGAATTATTGAAGGTATTTTTGGTACAGAATGCCTTGAATAATCCCCTCTAAAAAAATTGGAAGGGATTATTCAAGGTGTTTTTGGCCAAAAATACCTTGAATAATCCACTTATAAAAAATTTAAAGGGATTATTCAAGGTGTTTCTAGCCAGAAACATCATCAATAACCCTATTCAATTTTTTGTAAGGGATGATTTAAGGCATTTTTTGGACAAAATGCCTTAAATAATGACCTCATAAAAATGATATTCAAGGTATTTTTGGGGCTAAAATACCTTGATTAATCCTCTAAAAAAATGGAAGGGATTATTGAAGGTGTTTTTAGTAGAATATGCCTTCAATAATCTCCTATAAATTTTTTTTGAGAATTATTCAAGGTATTTTTGGCAAAAAAAATACTTTCAATAATCTCCTTATAAAAATTAAAGGGGATTATTCAAGGCATATTTAGCCACAAATGCCTTAAATAACTAGATGCCAAGATTTTCTAAAGCTTATTGAAGGCGTTTTCTATAAAAAAAATACCTTCAATAATCCACCGTTCTTACTTTATGCTCCTATGTCTTGGGAATGAAAACCTTTTTGAAAAAAAAACTATAAACTTATTAAAACAAAAGTAGTGAAAGTTTTGTTCCCACTATCCTTACCTTGCCTTTAAATCCTTACCTCACCTGAAGCTTATCTCGTCTCACTCTCCCTTACCTTTGATCTTTTTAACTTTGTAGCTAAAATCCTTGTTTAAATTTTCAAGCTTTAAAATTTTGTTTTCCTCACAAAAATCCCTCGTTTTTACATAGTTTTTACAAGCTGCCCATATTTTGTCCTTTTGTAATTGTGAGTTATTTTAAATATTCCCTATTTCCTTAAAACCCAAACCCAAATAACTCTACATTGGTAACCCTATTTCACATTTATACCTTTCTTGCATTGGTTTTGGGCTATTTTCCTTTTATCTTCTACCTTTTTCTTGCTTATTCAACCGAAACTAATCTTAATTGTGCTTTTCCTTAAAATACATAATTTTAATTATCAAAGTATGTCTGAAATATTATTCTTAATGAAAATGTGACATTATGCTTACATAGTCAAATTTTATTTAGTGTTTAAATTAAATGCTATTATTTTAATTTAAGTTTTTAAATTAAATATAATTTTATTACTAGGGCAAATCTTATTTAGTGCTTAAATTAAATGCTATTATTTTAATTTAAGTCTTGGATGTGTAGGGTTTAGGTTTTGTTTTGAAATAATTTTTTAGACAAACATAGCTTTCAACACCCTTAACATAACCAAGTCTATCTTTAAAATTGAAAGCCAAAGTCAGTACATCAACGCCATCACCAATTTCAATTTAATTGGATGTGCATTTCATAACTAAGTTTTCTTAAAACACAAAATGCTTACGTAAATCAATATGATATATTAACTTGCACAAATTGGGAAATAGCAAATAAGATATATGTGAACTTATCATCTTTATAACCATTTCTTCAAGTACTTCATCAGTATACTCTTCAATTTTTTATGCATATACTTTTTTTCCAAACATCCCATCTTGATATTTCGTTGCTTGATCAAGATGTTTCCTACAACTATATGAAAATATATGTTGCCACTAGAATATTTCAAATTCCATAACTGAGTATAATACACAATAAAAAATGGTTATACTTTTTTGGGTCCATATTTTTTGTTAGATTTTTTTTGTTTTCTACGAAAAAATAGGATAAGAATTACTGCATATTAAGAACACATTAAACAAATAATTTCAATAACAATTATTTCTTAATAATTTTTTACAAAAAAAAAGATTGCTATGTGTACACTGAATTCATTTGATAACTGAGCTAAAACAAATTTAGTCCATTTTACATCACTAATTATATCTGAATATGTGGAAGGGGATGAGCCAAAAGTTCAAAATTGTTAGCATTAGATAATATATATTTCTTAGCCAATCTGCCTTTGAATTCTTTAAATTTTATACTAGCAAATTGTAATATAATCTTCTTATACTTAGTTGGTATGTCAAAGCATTCCTATAAAGAATAAAATTATACATTGGAATAAGACAGTCTAATTACATTCCATAAGCAATACACATTAAAGAAGCAATAACTTATTAAAATAACTTACCCTAATCAATTCCCAAATATAGTCCTTTTTTCTTTACTAGAATGTTCCTCTAACTATTGTAATTAATGAATATTATCTTTCTAACAAGACATTCAATATGGCTAGCCATATTTGACCCACCACTTAAGATAAGCTGGCCATTGGCATTAAACTCAACATGTATTTCTTTCTAATTACTCGAAGCAACTCAATCATTCCCATAGCTTTTTTTTTGAACATGATGTGTCAACCACATAGGTTAATGACACATGTTTTTCTTCATGTTTAGTTGAAGTAGACATATGTTTTTTATAATCCATTATATCAATTTATCTTTACAAATAAATATGGAATGAGAAAAAGATAAATAAGCTTTGAATACCTGATTGTTTGCTTTTGTTTCATAAAATAAGAACAATGATAAATGATTTGATACTTGAAACAAGAATAATGTCAGCAGAGGCAATAATAGCGAAAGTGATTCAATGGCATATGGTTTAAGGTATAAAGAATATTGAAAGATGTCGAGTAATGCACTAATGCTAGAAAGAGAGACTCATTTACAGATTTAGGGAAAAAAGTTTATAAAGAATATCACACACCGTGTTTATCATAGAATAAACATCATGCTTATTAAATCAAATTTTTTTATGATTTGTCAAACATTATGTTTATAATGGTAAAAATGTCATGCTTGTTCAAAAACTCGTTTATAGTTTCAAAACATCATGCTTGTTTATTTGCTAAACATTGTATTTATAATTTCATAAACATCGTATTTAATTAAAATATTATGTTTATAAAACAAAACATGGTGCTTACATGCTTGTTTATAAACCAAAATATAGTGCTTGATTCTTTATCAAACATTGCATTTATAGTGATAAAAACATCATGTCACTACAAGAAAACTGACATATATTGACGCTCAAAAAACCATTTGTAAAATAAAAAAATTTATCAGTATAACATAATATACCCTATATCGACGGTCAAAACGTATATTCTGAGAAATTTTTAACTATCAGTATATTCCTTGTCGGTATAGACCTGTAGTAATGATTTTTAGAGAGTTGGAATAACTAGCAGAGATATACTTATAGTTTAAGACTGTCAGTAAATGTATATCTGTTGGTATAACATTTGTTGTGTGTTCCACTGTTATACCTTTTAATGATGGTTAACACCTATCTATATAGACTTGTATGTTTTAATTTTTTTTGCCTATATCGACAGTTAATGTCCATCAGTATGACTTGTAATTTTCTTACCTATACTGACACTTAAAGCCCGTTAGTATAGATTTGTATGTTTTAATTTTCTTACCTATATCGACGGTTAGCGCCCATCAGTATAGACTTATATGTTTTAATTTTTCTTACCTATATTGACGATTAACACCTGTTAGTATAGACTTGTAATTTTTCTTACCTGTACCAATGCTTAACATCCATCAGTATAGATTTGTATTTTTTAATTTTCTTATCTATACTGACGATTAGAAACTGTCAGCATAGACTTTTATGTTTTAATTTTTTTACCTATATTGACAGTTAAATATTGTCAGTATAGATTTATATGTTTAATTTTTTATTACAGTTTATTGACAATTGGTGACTGTTAGTATCACTTGAAATATTCTAACGATTAAATGCTTCAGTATAAATGTTAAGACGTTGATAAGTTTTTTTAAAAATTATATTTTTAATTATTAATATTAATTTATTTATAATCATAATATGATATATTTTCATATAAGCAAAAAACAAAACACAATAAAGTAAAAGATATTTAATACCATTAAAACTACATGCAAATTATTTATAATCCATAAACTTAGTATAAGTCAAAAACTAAAGTCATTGTATGAAGTTTGATAAAATAAACATCGATAAAACAAACATCATTGAATGTCTACAAACATAATGCTTAGAGTAAATAAACAACTTCCTAAAATAAATGATCCCATCATAGATTTCTACAAAAAAGCATTTGCATAGGATAAAAAAATTCAATTAGATAATTCTTGTAAATTATCTTATATAAACAGAAGGTAAGAAGGTAATCATCCATTCATGTATTGGTAAAAATAATTTTATAAACATCTTATTCATTCATATATAAAAAAGGTAATCATCCATTTATATATTAGCAAAAATAATTTTACAAACATCCTATTCATTAGTGTAATGCATGAATGAACAAGAAATAACCTAATTTGCATGTGTAATCTCCTCATTTCTTTAGTTTAATTCCAAATAATAACTTAATGAAACCAACCTAAGATTATTTTAGTCAACAAAACTATTATTAAACAAATATTTTACTATAACATTCAAGTCTACAACTACAAAGCATGCTACATCATAAGGAAGCCTTTTCAAAAGGAAAAAAAAAGACAAGAATGCCTTCTCAAGGGAAAAAGAGCAAGCTTTAAATCATAGTATAATTTAATGATTATGACAAAGATGATAAGTAATGTTTCAATAACACAATTATATGATTCAAAACCTAGATTCAAAATTGATTTTGGCATTCTATCTAAGAAACAAATATCAAGTAAAGTATTTCCACATATATATCATGTGATGATGAGTGTACTATTTTCATTTTGATTAAGGTGATAACTTAAATTTGAAGAACGATAATTTTCACATGTGATTTTTGGAGCACTAGTAGCATTGGGAACCTAAACATAATTAAAAAAAATTTTCAATAAGGTTCAAGATTCATGAGCAAAATGACAATTTACATATATATAAACTAAAATAGATGTTATATAGACCTCTTCATTCACCATGTGAGTAACAATATTCAAGATATCCATATTTTTATTAGAAAATTATCTTTTAAGTATCAATAAGATGGTACTTAAAGTTTTTTTTCAAGTTTTTAATTTTAGCTTTCAACTATTGTATCTCTTCCTTATGTTGACCCATTTCAAAAGATGAAAGACCATATTGTTTAGATGAAGTAGATATTGTACCCATGCCACGAACATGCTCTTTTTTCTCTAATCCTTTAACTTTTGAATAATCATCTTTTTATGAACTCCTTTTAGAATTCTGAGTACTAGTTTCGCTTAAACCTTTTTTCATGAGTTATTAAAATTGTAAACAAACATTTTAGTACAATGAAACTAAACATAAGTAAAAACAAGTAATAACTAAATTAAATACCATAATTGAGTGCGGCAAAGAAAATTGATATATGTACCATGGTTTAAATGATCCTTGAGAATGATTTTATTCCTATGCAATGAGGCTCATCTAATTTTGAGCGGTTTGTTTTGTTTGTCTCACTTTGTTCCTTGAAACAAATGAGCAATAAAAGATATATTATAATAACTTTATAACTATTATCATAGTGTTAAAACAAAGTAAATATTATATTTTGTAAACATTTACCTTCGCTTTATTAGTCAACCAATGTGCAATAAAAAACAAAAATTAACTTTTGTCTACTTAAGAATCATCAACCTTTGCGGCCATTTCCTCTGGTGTCTTGTGTTCATTATAAAATTTAGACTTCAATTCATTCTTCCATTGCCTTCACCTAGTACTCATGTTTTTTATTACCCAAGACTTAATTTTTTGAAATATTTCTTCATCAACGAGCTTATCAAAATTAGATTTGTGACTTATATTGACTCACATTCAACAAATGCGAAAAAAATTGCTTAGTTATCCGCTTAATGCAAGTACTAGTTCTAGCATATGTGTATGTTTAAAACATTTGCTAAGATCTTCTAATTATAAAAGCATCTTAAATCAAAATTAGTATTCAAAGAATTGACTAAATATTCTAGCTATCAATACTTCTATGGCACAAAAAAGACTCTATTGTTTAAAGAGAAAATGCTAATGAAATTAAATCTAAAAAGGGGGAAAAAAAACCAACCGTATAGAATGGCAAGCAAGAAAGCAAAACAATTACCATTGTCATTACCTAAAGCAATGCACTTTTTATCCGTTTGCCAACACTCCTACAACCAAAACCAAATAGATGAAATAAAATAAAAAATATAGCAATATACTAATATAATCAATGAGGTTTAACAATCAAAGTTCTACAAACACATACTCGTCCTAGTCTCTTTTTAGTAAAACATGGCTAAAGGGATTGTGAAGAAAATGAGCATGGCATCAACGATACAAATGACTATGACAACGATTACCAGAGCAAGGTTGATATCTCTCATCATTTGAAGCTTTCGATTTGAATCAAATCAAATCGATATCAAGAGATTTAGGAAGGAGAAATTAGGGTTTTCCTTTAAACCTTTTGAATTTTGATTTGGAATTTTTATAGATATGATCTTTTTTTTGTGTATTTTTTGGGGGAGATTAGGTTCCGATGAGGTGGTTTGTTGAATTTTGGGATACTTTTACATGTTGTGAGCTGAATGACATTTTTTTTTCTTGAAAAATTTGTTAATGGTGGGTTAGAATTTGTTAGGAAAAGAGTGGAGGATGGGGTTTAATGTACAATCATATATAGCCTTGTAAGCTATGAGCATCGAACCAGCCTCTTCTAAGCAAAAAAGAAAAAGCTTTTTCGTTTAAAATTTTTACCTGTAAATAAGGTATTTAAATTTGAAAATTTTAATTATATTTTAAATAAATTAAATTAATTTTTCATTTAAAATAAAAAATTTATTTAAATACAAAAAATAAAAATACAACAAAAAATAAAATAATTTAATATTTTTTAATATTTTAGTTAAACATGTCTAGAAATGAATGCAAGTCAGTTGTAGGCTTTTGTTAGTAAAAAATTTAGTTTATATATAGCGTTTGGCATGAAAATGCATTCAATAATCTCTTACAAAAAATTGAATGAGATTATTTAAGGCGTTTCTGGCCAAAAGCACCTTGAATAATCCCCAAAAACTTTTATGAGAGAATTATTGAAGGTATTTTTTGCCAAAATACACCTGGAATAACCTTTATTAATTTTTTTGTAAGGGATTATTCAAGGCTTTTTTGGCCAAAAAAGCCTTCGATAACCCCTTATCTTTTTTTTATTATTATTATTATTCAAGGTGTTTTTGGTCAGAAACGCCTTAAATAATCATTTACAAACAAATTTAATAAGGTTATTCAAGGCGTTTATGACCAAAACGCTTTTAATAATCCACTTCAATTTTTATGAGATGATTGTTCAAGGTATTTTTGTTAAAAATATCTTGAATAATTCATAATATTTAGGGTTTAGGGTTTAAGGTTAAGGTTTAAGGGATTATTCAAAGTGTTTTCTGGGAAAAACACCATGAATAATTCAAAAAAAATGGGAAGGGATTATTCAAGGCATTTTCTAGGCAAAAACGCCTTGAATAATGCAAAAAAAAATTTAGAGGGGATTATTGAAGGCGTTTTTATAATCCCCTAGTAAAAAAATTAAAAGGGATTATTTTTTGCCAGAAACGCCTTGAATATTCCCTTACAAAAAATTTAATGGGGTTATTCAATGTGTTTATGGCGAAAACACCTTCAATAATTCAGTTCAATTTTTATGATGTGATTATTCAATGAGTTTTTGTCAAAAATGCCTTAAAGAATCTCAATTTTTAGGGTTTAGGGTTTAAGGAATTATTCAAGGTATTTTCTGCCAGAAATACCTTGAATAACCCCATTCAATTTTTTTTAAAGGATTACTTATGGTATTTTTTGAAAAAAAATACCTTGAATAATCCAAAAAAAAGAGAGAAGATTATTGAAGTGGAAGCAGATTATTGAAGGTGTTTTATGCCAAAAACACCTTCAATAATCTTTTTTCATTTTTTTTAAGATTATTCAAGGCGTTTTCTATCAGAAAATACCTTGAATAATCCTTTACAAAAAATTGAATGGAGTTATTTAAGGCGTTTTTGACTAAAAACGCCTTGAATAATCTCCTTCAAATTTTTTACTAAGGGATTATTCAAGGCATTTTTGGTCAAAAACGCCTTGAATAATTTACTTTAGATAAACCTATTTAATTTTTTATAAGGATTATTCAAAGATTTTTCTGACCAAAAACACTTTGAATAGTCCCTTTTAATTAAAAATTAGATTATTTAAGTTACCATCATATATGCCAATGAGATTATAGTAATTATTCAGGATTTAATATATCTGCATTCTTCTTAACCAAATGAATGAATCTGAACACAAGATGCCCTAAAAATGAAAGAAAACCCGAATATCATATTTTTTTGAGGATCACACTTTTTTCGAAATCTACGATTCCGCGAACCAAATGCCCTTTAAAGATTGTTGAAAGTCAATTTTTTTTACAATAAAAAAAATATGTTGAATTACAATAAAATTTTTTTTATAATAATATTTAACATAATATTTAAATTTAAAAATTTTTAGTAGAATATTTAATTATAAAATTATTAATTAATATAATACTTAAAAATTTTATTTAAAATTTATTATCATTTAAAATTAATTAAGTTACAAATTTTATTTATTAATAATTATGGTTTTTAAGAAATTATAGTTTTTAGAAATTTTATTAAAGGGAAACTTTATGAATTAATATTTTTCAAAAAAGAAATTAAAAATTAATATTTTTTGAAGCTTATAGTGACAGTTATTATAATCGTTAATAACCGTCAGTATATAACATACTTATACTGATGGATATTCATGTATTGTCATTAAAAATTTACCTATACCAACAATTTTATAAAGTGTTGGTATAGACACTGTTTGTATTGACACTAACAAAAATATGTCAGTATAGATACTTTTTATTTACATAATTTGATCGTCAGTATAGGTAAGTATTAGTATATACCATACTAATACTAATGGATAGTTAAATACCATAAAAAAGTTTATTTATACCGATGGTTGTATAAAGTATTAGTATAGATACGATATATTTTGATGGTATTAAAAATCATCAATATGAATCTCTTTTACTGACACAATTTGACTATCAGTATAACCAAGTGTAAGTATATGAAAATTTTATTGTAGTGTGTTTGTTATCTATTATGGCATTTATATAACAAAAATATCGTTTTATAATGAATTTTTTTATTTGTTAAAGACTACTTATTTTTATTTGTCGTTTTTTATTTATATAACAAAAATGGCATTTATATACGACCTTATTTTTAACATAATGAAAACTGAAAACCTTTTTTTATTTTTGTTGTTTAACGATTGTCACATGTTGTTTAAGTAGAAATGTTTGTCACTTGTTATTCACATATAATTAAGGATATTATAGTAAAAAATCTTTATTA